>NC_134690.1:376229351-376414351 GCF_050947455.1 Rhinoderma darwinii
ATAGATAGATAGATAGATAGATAGATAGATAGATAGATAGATAGATAGATAGATAGATAGATAGATAGATAGATAGATAGATAGATAGATAGATAGATAGATAGATAGATAGATAGATATTAGATAGATAGATAGATAGATATGAGAGAGATAGATAGATAGATAGATAGATAGATAGATAGATAGATAGATAGATAGATAGATAGATAGATAGATAGATAGATAGATAGATAGATAGATAGATAGATAGATAGACTTATTAGTTACTGTAATGATAATATTAAGTGCTTTTCTTATTTATTATTTTGGGTTACAGAAATGCCATTTTCTATTGTTTTTATTGTTGCTGAGTTGTACACAATGTTAGCACAATTATATTCAATATCTTTCTTAGGTTAAAAGGATTTTTGCTCAAAATTCTAATCTTGCCCGTACTGTTCACTTGACATTATTGTGAGGAGTTTCCCAATAATAATGGTAATGTTTGAGTTCCATTATATATATGAATACATAGTCTATATTTAGGAAAGCTAGTTGACTTCTGAGTGCATTCATTTCCAGTACGTCAGCATAGTCATTTATTTATAAGACTACAACAGGATTTATGCTTATTGATTTATTTGTATTGCATTGAGACAAGACCAGAAGGTTTCATTGGGTATTTTACCAGGAATGTAGATCCAAAATGAGCCGTTAATGTGCAGATTATATAGTAATAAAATTCACACTTTGAGTGCTGGAGGACTTTATAAATCACAATGACCTCTGGCATCCAAATGGTGACTATACCTATTGCAGAAATGGTAAAATGATTCACTACATGTTACATACACTGAAAGGAACATCTATTCCCTGTTGCTTTTACTTCCCCTCTTTGAATGGTAGCAATTGAGCATTTGCATGTTGTGTTTGACGCCGTGCATGCTGAAGACATGCAATGGCAAGTGATAGTCTGCATGCCGCTTACTGAATGTCTCTCCTTTTCTCTCCTTCCCTGTCATGTGCTTTCAGAAGACAACCATGTAGAAGGTGGGTGCTTTCTACCTTATCTTCTCTCCCTTCCCCCTCCCTTTTCCCTTTTTATTTTTTTATGTCTAATCATAAACTGAGTCCCGGTAAGTATTTTGATTTCATAAGAAATGTAAAAAAAATGCTATGATTTATCATTACTATTAGACGAGATGTACCACATATTGCTGTGTCAACGTTCCTATCTTTCAGCAATGTTGCAGACCGGTGCACTTTTTTTTAAGCAGTGTAATATTGAGTGTGTGCACATTTGATGTTGCAGCAATCTATTAATGAAACCCCATACATCTGTCACATATGTTAACATTAAAAATCGCATTAGCTTACAAAAAATGTGATATATGTAAGCAAGGCTTCCTTTTAGGAAAAAAATATTAATCGGAAAAAGTAACCGAGCAAGTTTTCACTTGTATCAACTACTTTCATTTTGCCTGGATTCACAAATTAATTTTTGTATGCCTTTTGGGTGCAGTTTTTTGAGCCAAACACAGGAGTGGAGGCAAAAAAAAAAGCTGCTGTGGTTGGCTCAAAAAATTGTATTACAAGCTACATGTGTCAATCTGGGCTTAGGCTTCGTTCACATCTGCGTTGTGCCTTTGTTCTAGCGGATACGTCAGAGGACCACAAGAACGGAAGTAAGGGCACATTCAGACGTGGCGGAATTGCTGTTGAATTCCGCGTCGGATAGTCCGCAGTGGAAATCTGCAGCAGCCGTTTTTTTCACCGGTTTCTATACATTTTTAGGTCAGACGTTGCGGAAAATAACAGTGCAAAATTCAGAATTTACCCTCCACAGCATGCACATTATGTTGTGGAGAAGCAGCGTATTTTCACTGCGGATTTCAGCCTTTGCAATGAAAAAGTTTCTGCAAATTCACAACGAATCTGCAGCAACATTTTCACTGGAAAAATTCTGTCAAGTCTGAACATGCCCTAAACGTTTCAGTAAAAAAAAACATTGATTTCAATAGGTTTTGTTTTTGCATCAGTCGTGCTCAGTTAGGCTCTATTCCGTCAGGTTTCCGTTTTTTGATTGAAGCAATCGCGTAGTCTGCTATGCTATTGCGTCCGTCAAAAATTACGGAAACCTGACGGAAAGGACCTTTTCGTTTTTTTTTAACATTGAAGTCATTGGAGAATGGATACAAACTGATATGCCATCCGTTTGTATCAGTTATCCATTACGTTTAACGGATCTGTTTTTTCTCTGCACATGCGCAAACTAAGGCTATGTTCACATCTGCGTCGGAGGCTCCGTTAGGGGCCTCCGTCGCAGATCCGGCACGGTTTGCCTGAGTTTACCAGAGACAATAGCACAGCATGCTGCGCTATTGTGTCCAGTAAAATCACAGACACCCTGATGGAAAGCCGACAGAACCCATTAAAGTCACTGTTGGTTCCGTTATTCCCTTGTTTAGCTCCTCTGACGGAGCAGAACAACTGAACACACCAACGCAGGTGTGAACCCAGCCTAAAAATGAAAGCAAGAAAGATGCAACAATAAAAATGGATCCGTTAAAAACGTAGTATACCTGATGACAAACTGACACAAATGGAAAGAAAAGAGTCAGTTTATTTGACCGATCTGGTAAACTGAACTGTAAAAAAAACCCATATTTTACGTTTTGTTGCATTCAGTCTGCCATCCGTCAGACTGTTCTTTTTTTTTTTTTTAAATTTCAACATATCCGCTAAAACGGATGCCACAACGCAGATGTGAATGAAGCCTCAAAGGGGTTATCCAGACTTGAATAAAAATGGATAGATGTTTCCAAAGAGCTTAAAATAATAAAAGGTTCTATACTGGCCTTTAAAAATGTCTGCACCGCATGTTCCTGGTCCCTGGTTTTTGTTTACTTCTGCTCCACAATGATGTCCCTTGTCTCCATTGAGTGACCCCCGCAGCCAATCTCTGACCGCAGCAGTGATGTCAATTGTAGCCAAAAATTGGATCACTGGATGGAGACATTGGATGTCATTGGGCATCAAATTAAACAAAAGCTGGTGCGGATCGGGGACATTTAAGAGGGGGCATTTTAAAAGGTGAGTGTGTAAGCTATTTAAAGATTCCGGTCCTGTTTTATTACTAGTGGATACTACTTTAAGTTTGCTCTATAAGTGCATAGGGCAAAACGAATATACTGTGCGATGCCCAGTGCAGGGTCTGAGGGGTAGCATATAATACAGAGATTTAAAAAACATCCCCTAACGTCCTACACTAAACATAACACAGTATCAGTTTTCCATGGACTGTTCTTTTAATATTGCCCACAGAAAAGTATCACCCTCATATAGTATAAGAAATAATTATGTACAAAATGAATTAATATTCAAATTAGGCATCGATTTCCATCGACAGTTGCAATGACATCAAATAGAGAAATTGTGTTAATGTTATAACATAAACTAATGTATTTATTGGAAATAAACACATTTTTTTAAGCTGACGTTCAAGGTTCCAAGCACAATGAGCTTTTTGTTATTGTTTTTTACTGCATTATTTTTATTAGTCGTTTGCAACTAAATTATTAGGCCTTGTTCACACATTGCAGTTTTGATCCAAGTTTTTATGTTTTTAGCCAAATCGAAATTTTAAAATTAAGAAGTATGAGTATATTTTTCCTCCAAAGCCTTAGGCCAGTTTCACACGGTTATTATTCGGCAGCATTTTAACGTTAAAGAGGCTCTGTCACCACATTATAAGTGGCCTATCTTGTACATGATGTGATCGGCGCTGTAATGTAGATTACAGCAGTGTTTTTTTATTTAGAAAAACAATCATTTTTTATGGAGTTATGACCTATTTTAGCTTTATGCTAATGAGTTTCTCAATGGACAACTGGGCGTGTTTTACTATATGGCCAAGTGGGCGTTGTATAGAGGAGTGTATGACGCTGACCAATCAGTGGCCAATCAACGTCATACACTTCTCTCCATTCATTTACTCTCAGATAGCGATATAGCTATATCGCTATGTGCAGCCACATACACACACACTAACATTACTGCAGTGTCCTGACAATGAATATACATTACCCACAGCCAGGACGTGATGTCTATTCAGAATCCTGACCACTTCTCTGCACTTCTCTGTGATTTACAGCATAGCAGGCGTAGTCTCGCGAGATTACGCTGTAAACTGTCATTTACAGCGAGATCTCGCTGTGCTGTGCTGTAAATCACAGAGAAGTGCAGAGAAGTGGTCAGGATTCTGAATATACATCCCGTCCCGGCTGGAGGTAATGTATATTCACTGTCAGGACACTGCAGTAATGTTATAGTGTGTTTATGTGGCTTCACATAGTGATATAGCTATATCGCAATGTGCTGTGTAAATGAATGGGGAGAAGTGTATGACGCTGATTGGTCACTGATTGGTCAGCGTCATACACTCCTCTGTACAACGCCCACTTGGCCAAAAAGTAAAACACGCCCAGTTGTCCATTGAGAAACACATTAGCATAAAGCTAATATAGGTCATAACTCCGTAAAAAATGATCGTTTTTCTAAATAAAAAACACTGCTGTAATTTACATTACAGCGCCGATCACATCATGTACAATATAGGCCATTTATAATGTGGTGACAGAGCCTCTTTAATATTCCAGCCACAAGACCTGGACCCACCTCTGTCCTAGTGAAACTAAATTATACCTCCATAGATTACTGTTATGATATAAGTTTGGTTCAGTAGAACTATGGTGGGTCTGGGTAACACGTTTGTAATATGGATGCCATGAAGCAGCTTTCTGAAACTAGCCTTAAAAGGGTAACTAAACATTTGACAAAGTATGTCGCCCAAAAAATCGCTAAAACGAAGCAGTAGAAGCACTCGTGTGAGCGCTCAGCCGCTTCGTTTCTGTTCAGCTTTTTCCAGAAAGCCAATGTATCGAAATACGGGCACAAAGACTTTCTATTGAGCCCGTACTCTGATACATGGATTCCCGGAAAAAGCCGAACAGAAACGAAGCGTCTGAGCGCTCACACGAGCGCTTCTTCCGCTTCGTTTTAGCGATTGGTGGGGGTCTCAGTGCTCGAACCCCCACCAATGGAAACTTCTGACATGTCACTACGACATGTCAGAAGTTTGTCGAATGTTTAGTTACCCTTTAAGCTGCATGTGCAAGTCTACTGTTAAAAATTTATTGAATTGAAGCTACAAAAACAAATAAACAAAAAAAATAAGCAAGATTATATCTGGATTTAATTGGACAGGAAGACATTTTTGAAGGACCAAAATTCTACTTCAGCCTGGGTAAAAAAAAATCGGTACCATCAGCATTTTAATACTATGCTATCACAAAACTCAATAATGTGTATCCCTTATGAGCCTCCTTGCTTTACTTTGGTTTTTCACCTTTTTTATTTTTCAAAATGTGAACCATTTTTGGCTCATTCTTAGTCTGCAAGCCTTCATTTTCCTTTTTATTTAGAACCAAGCATTTTATTGTTTGCAACCAAATATATTACAACTCAATCCCAATTTTCTGACATTTAAAATTTTTGCTTGTTTTCTATCTTACCTTAGTTTACCTGCTTTTTATTTTTATTTCAATTGTGGTTTCTGGATGTGTTACATACCCCATTAAGCCATTCACAGCTTATCACTGATCACACTTGTTTATATGTTTATTTGCAAGCTATTTTCTTTTATCCCTGATAGAGGGAGATTTTATTTAATGTCAATAGTCATTTTTTCCAAAAAAATCCAACTATTTATTTTTTTACATTTTGCCATTAACGTTATGTTAGAGTAAACCAAGCAAATAATATTACACTATAAAATAAATATAATAAGACGGGGGACGTGGCTACTCTTAAGACTGAGAGGATGTGTTTCTCTTGAGCTCCGCCAGCCATCTACTTTATCCTGAGCAATTTTCTTGCCATGAGGTCCCTTTTGGAAAATAAACACCAACACTATTACCATCGGAGCCTCCCAAACATTTTGATGGGTATATTACTTCTCTAGCTGCATATAAAAGGTGAAGGCCTAGTCCAAATAATCTGAACTATTCCTATACAAAATATAAATATAAAAAATCTATACCAATAATTTATTTTCTTTTAAATTTGCACATATTAAATAAAATGCAAGACATTCACATGAGCAACTAATATGCTAACTAATATGTAATAACAATTATCACTAGTTTTTACTATTTCCATAAATAAATACATATCAACTCCATTTTCAGGATCTACAATGATTCTCTAAATTACTTTTTGAAGATCTATAAATTTAAAAAAACGTTGCTCTGTAAAACACTCCTACCAGATGCACTAAAATAATCCCTAATAGCAATTTTTTTTAAAGAAATGAATTAAAATTATAGCAATAAATTACTATACATATTGTTGGAAGATCCTTAATATTGGGTACATTCTATCCATCTCGATGTTCTAACTGATATTTTTGAATATGTTTGAGGTTCAGTCTATACATCGGCTGCAGCAATTTTTTTTTATGTGACAGTTAAATAGTTTTCTAGTATAGAAAGTGAATCCAGCTGAACCTGACATTCAATAAACATTTCATCAAATACACTTGCGAGATATTCTTTATTATGTTTCGAAATAAAATAAATGTAAACATACATGTAAACTAATATAAATTACCGATAAACAATAGTTTTGACAATATAAAGTATCAAACAATATGTTATATGATATGTTCATTTACTCATAATAATAGATTTAAAATATGCAATGAGAATAATATACCAACCGGCAAAAATATTTTTTTTTCTTTATGGTTTATGCACACAGCATATTGCAGCAATGTTCAACCTTTGAGTTGCTTGGAGCCATAATTTGGTACCAATATAAGTCTATGGGGCCATACTTTACCGCCATATGCCTGATTTCATATGGAGGCATGCAGAGGCTCTTTCTGTTGGATTCATACCGAAAACAATTGTGGCATGCTCCATTAGATCCCATATTGCAGAGGTAAGCTCCCCTAAATGCATTGCTTCTAGAGGAGAATATCACTGTAGTATATTGCCATACTTAAGTACCATATGGTGGCAAACGCAATACCTACGGCTCAGTAGTATGGAGCCATGTGGACACAGTGTGCCACCATACAGACTCTGCCAGTCGCATAAGGCATAAAACGTTATCTTCCAATATCATTTTATGAATCCAGGTTATTTACTGTTTATTACAGATTTTATTTTCTTGCTTGCTAAATAAATATATAAACATGTATTTTTATCTTCTACCATAACTGGACGCCGGTGGCCAAAAATCATGAAGTGCTATAGTATAATGCAGCTCTATGCACTAAAGGCTACCATTTTGCTTACAATTTTCTTCCAATGTGGCTTTTTCCTCTCTAGCCCAATCTATGAAGCCTGCACAGAATATTGTATGAAAACTGATGTGACAAATAATGTGTATTGTGTACATTTCACCAATTTGACTTTCTAAGGGGCATTCGTCTCCGAAGAGATTAATAAAAAAAAGAATATTTGATTTTTGTATCATTGCACATATTACTTTCCATCTATACAGGCCCTCTGCTCACATGTAGTCTCACATATAGATTCCTCCCATATTACCATTTCAGTCTTAAAAATTTATTTTTTGTTTAATGATCCAAAATACTCATTTTTAATGAGGGGAAAAAGACCAGACCCAGCCCATTTGTCAGATTCTTCTTTTGATGAGCCAAACTTCTGAATGAAAAGATAATAAATACTGAATATAAAATGATCAAAAATAAAGGGAAAAGAAAAAAAGCAACAACAGACACATGGCATGATTCTCTTTGTTAAACTCCAGATGCGTTTTTGCTTCTTTTTTATTTCTTTTTCATTTTTTTTTTCACATATTAACAAATAAAACACAGGGTCGAGTAGAGTTTGTAGTTTGCAATTGAGTTATTCTTTATCCCAGAGTCTGTCCATCGGGTTTGAAACCAGTATGCATTTTTTTCCCCCCTTTTAAAATGCAGATACTGTACAGGAAGACCAGTTGTTTGTCACAAACCATTTTTTGTAACTGTGGCAACATCTTCCCATTCTCCCTTGTGCTTTGCTGACTATGCTCTTGTTTCCCTTTAAGGTCTGGCACACCTGATGATGGGCGACCAAGGTACGGGCTCTGTTCCTTTTCCACTCTGCTTTTCATTGTTTCCTACTGTTCTGTAGCTGCTTCAGTCCTTCACTGCAATGACAGCCCAATTGCTTTTAAGCTGTGTATGACTGCAAATCTTGACACATTATTTTAGCCACATCCTTATTTATTTTATGTTCGCTATTGATATCCTTTTCCTTTTCTGCAATATAATAACTGAACCTAATCGGAACAGATCAAGCAGCTGATTGAAAAAAATTGTGTATTGCTCAGATTGGGATAAACTGCTGAAGGGACAGGACGAAAATTGTCAACAAGACAAAAAAAAACAAAAAGTGTTCGCTTTTCAGATTGAGAAAATTCTCAGTTTATCATATTGTACCCAGCGAAGGCTCCATTAATTTTCATTGATGCATGGCTGATTGGTTCACTCTGAAAGCACATCGTAGCTGTCTCTGGAATGCCAACATCTTGCCAGGTTAATCGTGACGTAACCAGTGTGCCATCTGCTTGCAACATTCAATTATTATTATTTTTTTAAAAAGCATGATTGTTTTAAGCATGTCCAAGGTTGGTCGAACTCGAACCAGTCTCTTGGCCATGTATTTCCATCCTTGTCATCGTCATTTTCCACATCCTCATCAGTATCAGCTTTACTTAACAAATGATTGCATATACATATATTCATGAATGTTTTTTTATTTTCTTTTCCTCTGTCTTCGTTGTCTGGAAATGCTTTCTTCATGGAACCATTCCATCCAAATCTCTAGGTAAAAGTAAAGGTACTACCTTTTTAATTACTCATTATACTGTACAGTAGATGTGTAATGTGTTTGTCAATATGTGTCTCAATGTAAATCATGTGTATATAATAGGTAGGTGCATAATACATTATCTTTGTCGATAGAAAAATGGGATGTTAATAAAAAAATGTTAAATTATTTCCAGATTTTTAAAAAGATTCAGTATTTAAAATAATGTACCATTTCACCCTGTGGAAATAAATCCAAAATTTCCACGTGTTAGATTTCTGTTGGGAGTCCTATAATTCAGAGAAAGGCAACTGTAAGATGAGTAGGTCTCCACTGGATACACCCTATGCAGGTATGTGAATGTGCTGCTGTTTTCCCAGGCAGGTATTAAAAAGTACCTACTTAGGACGTATCCTAGCCGTTTTTTACAGTTGTTTCAATACATTTTTAGGCAAGTTAGTTCAGACGTTGCGGAAAACTCCGCTGCGGACCATAGGCTGGGGTGCGGAATTTTCTCTCCACAGCATGCACTGTCTGTTGCGGAGATGAAGCGGAATGTCGCTGCGGATTTCAGCCTTTGCAATGCAAAAACTGAAATCTGTGGCAAGTCCGCTGTGATATCCGCAACGTCCGAATTACCTGTCAAATATGCAAATGTTGCTACAGATTCGTTGTGTAATTGCCTCAAATCTGCAGCAACATTCGCAGCGGAAAAATTCAGCCACGTCTGAACGTGCCCTAAAAGTGGCACTACTAGTCAACCACCAAAACAGTCAGTTCTTTTCCAGTAAAATAATGTACCACGGAGCCCCATAGAAGAACTACTATAGTATATACTATTCTTGTGCAAAGCAAAGTTCTGGTATATAGAACATCACTGTTAATATGAAATATGATTAATGTGGTGCACTACAAAAATACATCATTGTTAAAAAAAAAAAATTTCTTCTCAAATATTGCAACTGAAATATTTCTTTTTTAAAGCATAAATATAGAGGTAAGCAAAATATTTTCACTCTGTTTAGTTTTGCCAATTTGCATATTTAAGAGAATAATTGGTACATTAGTTATCCTCGTGTCCTATGGAATAATGAGTCTTCGAATCTGGTCAACCGGCTGAAAACGATTCATTAATTTTTAACACCTTACTGACATTTGACTGAACTGTATGTCAAAGTAAGTAGGAGGGTAGTATGGAGTGGGCTCACAGGATGAGTCCACCCCATACACTGTGAGTGTCAGCTTTAAATTACAGCTGACACCTTGCACCAATGTCCGGGATCGGAGATAACTGCAATCCTGGCTGTTTTAACCACTCAGATGATGTGGTTAACAGCGACCGAGGCATCTAAGCTATCAAAAAGAGGGAGAGCACCCATTGTCGATCTCTTTGCCATGCGCGGGGTACCAATGTTTGTCATGGCAGCCTGGGGGCCTAATGAAAGCCCCACGGTCTGCCATCTTAGTTCTCCAAATAAGCCCTGCCAGCTGGTAAAAATTACAATACACTGCAATACATAAGTATTGCAATGTATTGTACCAGCGATCTAACCACTGCTAACGAAAATAGGTACAAAAAAAAAGTAAAATTACGTTTTTAGTAATGTACGAAAGAAAATATTAATAGTAAAAAAAGTAGTATTAAAAAATGTCTATTTTTTGGTCCACTTAGCTCATCCCAAAAAATGTAAATAAAGTGACTAAAAAGTCGTATGTACTCCAAAATGTTACCAATAAAAACGAAAGTTCACCCCGCAAAAAACAAACCCTGCACACCGCTTTATCAACAGAAAACTAAAAAAGATATGTGTATCAGAATATGACGACACAAATTTATTTTTGCATATATATATATTTTTCTGTAAAACTATTAAATCATAAAAAACTATATAGATTTGGTATCTTCGTAATCGTTCCCACCATCAGAATAGATTGAACATGATGTTTTTACCGTACGGTGAATGCCTTAAAAAACAAAACAAATAAAACAATGGCGGAATCACTGTTTTTTTTATTCCACGCCACAAATAATTTTGTTTTTATTTTTCAGTACATTATATGGTAAAATGAATGGTGGCATTAAAGATTATAACTCGTCCCGCAAAAAGAGGTTAATTAAATGCTTTACTGATTAAGCAGGGGAAGGGTTAACATCTTTTTCTGTAGCTTCATTGCATTATATTATGCTCTGTAGTTACAGTGACTTTCTTTCCTAGCAAAAATGACTTTTGTACCTCTAACTGTACAAATATAGTTCTGCAATAACTTCCTACCATTATTGGATAATTTACAAAACATTTTATAATTATTTTTAAAGATTTGCTGAACATGCACATTTGAGCCGTTATATTCCAAATCATATTATACAAACAAGTACAATAAGCCCTTGTTCACACAGCACTAAAAAACCCAGATGTGTAAACGTGTAAAACTACAGGTGTTTTTGACGCGTGTTCATTGCGTTTTTGACGTGTTTTGTGCATGTTTTCGGCGCATTTTTTTTGCTGTGTAATTAGGACTCCAATTGACTATAGGAATTAGGCGCATTTGCGGCACATTTTTAGCACGTATTATGCGCCCAAAAATTGGCATGATGCTTCTTTACGCGCCACATTTTTTAAACGCACGCTCGTGAATAAATATAAATGCGTCGTATAAACTAATTGTGCGCTTTCCCTTTGATGTCAATGGGAAGCTTAAAGAGGCTCTGTCACCACATTATAAGTGGCCTATCTTGTACATAATGTGATCGGCGCTGTAATGTAGATAACAACAGTGGTTTTTATTTAGGAAAACGATCATTTTAGACGGAGTTATGACCTATATTATCTTTTAAATGACAGGTTACATCGTAATCTCGCGAGATTACATTTGCCTTGCTGTAAATAAAAGACGCCCAGTTGTCCATTAAGAAACTCATTAGCATAAAGCTAATATAAGTCATAACTTCGTCAAAAATGATCGTTTTTCTAAATAAAAAACACTGCTGTTATCTACATTACAGCGCCGATCACGTCATGTACAAGATAGGGCACTTATAATCTGGTGACCGAGCCTCTTTAAACCAAGCATTTTTTACGCGTTTTTTAGCACGCAAAACGTGACAAAAACGCGTCGAAAACCTGCTGTATGTACAGAGTCTAACACTAAGACATAGAATAAAATTGTGTGCATCTATTCACATAACTGAAACAGAATGAAGGGGTTAGTTCTGAAGTTAGTTTTTTTTTTATCCAATACTTATATTGGACAAATTCTATGACCTCCTAGGGGAACAATTTTGCAGAAATTGATGTCATTTTTTTAAACCCCTGTGTCCAATACCTTGGGAAAATCCCTGCTTTGATTAAGAAACTGCACCACCGTTATTGTAAGGCTGGGTTCACACGACCTATTTTCAGGTAGTGAAATATAGTATAGTGCTACAATACGTCGGCAAACATCTGCCCATTCATTTGAATGGGTTTGCCGACGTATTGTGCAGACGACCTGTAATTTACGCGTCGTCGTTTGACAGCTGTCAAACGACGACGCGTAAATTGACTGCCTCGGCAAAGAAGTGCAGGGCACTTCTTTGCCACGTAATTTGAGCTGTTCTTCATTGAACTCAATGAAGCACAGCTCAAGATTTACGAGCGTCACAGACGCCTCGTAAATTACGAGGAGGAGCATTTACGTGTGAAACGAGGCAGCTGTAAACAGTTTGTCTTTTCACACGTAAATTCCTCTCAGCGTGTGAACATACCCTTATACTGAAGTCTCTACACTTGGTATACGTGGTACAGAATGGGCAGGCTAAAAAAGCAATTCCTAGAAGAGAGGCTCTTTAAAGAGATTGCTTGGCTTAGGAACCCCATTTTCAAATACCATATTAAGACATATGCAGTTAAAATATGAGGAGCCACCATTCAGGACGCTTATCTATTAGCTAGAGTAAAGGATCTGGAGGACCTGCCATGTCCATGTATTACGCTGACGGACCATTGATTTTATTGGGAACATTTTACCTGCAGTGGCAATGCAGGAAAATTGAACACTTGTTGTCTGGTTCCCCCACAGCTTACAGGCTGTTTCTGAGGGGACCCAATAGTTAGACACCCTGTGATCAGCTTATTGATCAGGGAACTTTCTAATAAAACGGTAATATCCAAAATGGACTACCCCTTTAATCCCAATGTAAACCACAATACAATGATTCATAGTAAGTGACTTTTATAAAATAGTATAGATTGAACTACTGATCGTTTGAGCTATTATTAATAAAATGTGGTTATGAATTATGTTAATTAATTCATCATTTAGATTTTATGTCTTTTGTTGTCATCTTTCGTCCTCTATTTTTAATATAACTGAAACTGATTAAAGTTCACATGGTTTACGAGAGTAATATTATGTGAAAAATAAAAGTGGATTACAAAAATTTGGGAATGTCTTAGATGCTTGAAGATTGCTGACATCAGCAGTTTTTTCTAACCTTAATAAGAGCAGTAAACGCGCTTGGGTCACATTGCTGAGGGCTATCTATTCGTCTCACTGGAGATCGTCATCACCGAAGAAATGTCTCTTAAGGTCGTTTGAGGCTGAGAAGGATTGAAGATGTTTCGAAACTATCAGTCAACAGATCAATTCCAGAGTAAAGCGTTATGCTTCAGAATCAGCATGAAATAGAAAGAATAAATAGGACAATATATTTGGGGATGTTACTTTTGAAATGATTTTCTCCTCTAATAGAATTGTATCAAAGAAGGAAAGTTTCTGATATAATATCAGATATGATTCATCAAACAATCCTGGTCATAAATGACTTGATTTTCTCAAGTGTAAATGATTATTTTGCTATGATTCGGTATGACTACTTCTAAAATATGTATATTTTTATTATAACTGATGTATAAAGTTTTTGCTACATGTTTAAAAGAGATTTATTTGAGTAAAGAGTATATTTGGGCAGATTGAACATTTGCTTTTTCTAAGCTGTTTAAAATTATACATAGTAAGGGTATGGTTACACCGCTAGAGTAAAAAACAGCTGTTTTCAAGAGAAAACAGCCTCTGATTTTCAACCGTTTTTTGATGCGTTTTTTGGAGCTGTTTTTGGAGCTGTTTTTCTATTGACACTATGAAAAATGGCTCCAAAAATGGCTCAAAAAGTGACATGTACTTCTTTTTATGGGGCATTGTTTTAGGTGCCATTTTATTAACGGCCGCGTAAAAAAAACGCCCTGTCTGAACGAAACGCTGTTTTTCCCATTAAAATCAATGGGCAGATGTTTGGAGACATTCATCTTCCGTTTTTTCAGGCGTTTTTTGAGGCGTTTACGCCCTGAAAAAACATCTGCAATACAATGCGTGCGAACATACCCTAAAGGATAATTAGCTTTACTCTATAGTTTAAATTCATTTTTATATTTAGTTTTATAATTAAAATAGATATGAGGTAGTTAATAAAAAAAGAGAGGATAGATAGATAGATAGATAGATAGATAGATAGATAGATAGATAGATAGATAGATAGATAGATAGATAGATAGATAGATAGATAGATAGATGTTATTAATAATAATAATCATAATAATAATAATAATAATAATAATAATAGCAGCATTAGATTGTAGTTATAAGTCCACTGTATTCATGTGGCAGGCATTCCCCACAATTCTTCCTACCCCCCTCGCCAGTGATTGATGGCTGCCGTATATCTCCCTGTGTTGCTTTTAGCCAAACGGCAGAATATTTTTTGGGTGCTGTTTGAGCTCATAGGAGAATGGACCTGTCCCTAATATATGCTGGCCTTAAAGAGGAGAGCATAGTATGATGACAAATTCTCTTTAATAAACAAAATGTAAAACAAAACTGATAAAATGAATGAAAATATAAAATAAAGTTGTAAAAGTAAAAAATAAAATAGAAGTCACAGATGAAAAAAGGCTGTATTCACACTTGCATCACTATTTTTGTTGTTCTGCTTCATCATAGGAGCCGTACAATGGAAATAACAAAAGTGTTGGTTCCGTCTCATGATAGAAACCAACAGTGCCTAATGGAAAACATTGAAGGGTTCCGTTGGGTTTCCGTTATGATTTCTGTCATTTTTGCTGGACAAAGTAGCGGTACGTGCTGCGCTATTTTGTCCAGAAAAAACTAAGGGCACTGTGAGGGAAGCTCCTAATGAAGCCGCCGATGCAGATGTCACAAGCAAGACGAGAACAGTAGCGAATTGCATAATAAAATTGTATATAAATTAAATATCATCTTATATGTAACACAACATAAAAAAAGCCCCTCACAACTACATTACTGTAAACATCTCAAGATAGATAGAAGATAGATAGATAGATAGATAGATAGATAGATAGATAGATAGATAGATAGATAGATAGATAGATAGATAGATAGATAGATGATAGATAGATAGATAGATAGATAGATAGATAGATAGATAGATAGATAGATAGATAGATAGATAGATAGATAGATAGATAGATAGATAATAGATAGATAGATAGATAGATAGATAGATAGATAGATAGATAGATAGATAGATAGATAGATAGATAGATAGATAGATAGATAGATAGATAGATGGACTGATATATAGAGAGATAGATAGATAGATAGATAGATAGATAGATAGATAGATAGATAGATAGATAGATAGATAGATAGATAGATAGATAGATAGATAGATAGAGAGATTTATAGATCACAGTAATAACTCATTTGTTGTTGACACACTGATCTGTCAATATTGCATTGTCTTTGTTTTAGCCGGAAACACTCAGCCTTTTTTTCTTGATAGTGAATTGACGGCGTGGGAACAATATACATATACTGTACTACTTACTTAACACATATAAATATTCTGCACAGTTAAGTAATGTTTTAGTCTATCCCAAATAAGACATAAGAACTTTGTTATAGTATTTCTGATGTCCCACGCGGCAGCCATAACCACTGCAGTAAATAAAGTTCAAGGATTCTGACTATGGTAACGGGTTAAACCATGCGTGCACCCCGGGCTTGGGTTTTGGGGGGTTTCCTGAACATAAACTTTATTTTACTGTAAAGTTAGTTATCTAAAACTATTTTCTCAATTTGTTTTTTAACACCGCTAAAAAATTCTGAGCAATAGTACTGGTCCTTGAACATGAAGCCCGTTAATTGACATGCTGTCTTTGATGGCACTGAGCGCCACTTCACGCACTGCTAAGAGCAGGATCAGGCGGTCACACTGACATCCCAATACTGAACTGTGACATGGAACTGAAATGATAAGTTCCCTGTCACAGAAAACCATAAACACAGCGCTCATATTGAGCACTGTGTTCCTAATTGCAGAAGCCACTGCTTCTGCATCTGGATAGTTGCTAGGGATACCCTAGATGTCAGTAATGACCTCACATGGATTCCCTGTGCAGAGGGGCTCGAAGGGATGCAGAGAAGACGCGAGCTAATAGGCTGTTACCATTAGATCACCATTATCAGTGATCGGTATATGGGGACAACAGGGAACGCATACAGTAAATAAGGTGTTCCATGCTAATCAGTACCTATATAGTAAAAATAAAATAAAATTCAGTAACATGTAGAAATATTAAATATAAATTTTAAAAAATGTTTTTTTTTTAAAAAAAGTAAAAAAATAAAGTCCCCCCTCCAGGAAAAAGTGCACACCTCTCTCTGAACGCAAACACAACAATTTTAGAAACTCTGCGTTACACAGACGCGTTTTGCATGGATGTCAAACGTACAATCGTATAATTATATGTCCAGCAAAATGTTTTTTTGGGGGAAAACAATAATTTCACCAGTATTCCAAATATAAATTTAAATTTTTCTCAGGTCATGAAGGCCCAAAACACCCCCAGTCATGAAAGAGTTAATTTAGATTTATTCTCTCTTTTTTTTTTTTTAAATGTCAACATTTTTATGAAATTTGAGCAATACTAATGTAATAAATGTTTCTTTGAAGTATTGAGTGAATGTCATTCAAATGCTAGAGTGGAAACAATGTAAATATATATTAACTGTGAGTGTTACTGAGAATTTATTGTATAGATTGAATTTTTAACTTAAAGGTGGGGTCCCCTATCGATAAGCAGATTACACGGGATGTTCCACCTGTTATTAGGGGGCTCATGAACAAGAAAAGTTTGGGGACCTCTTATTTAGAGGAATACTGGTCCATACAGAGTTTTGGATTATTGTTATGTTATTGTTATGCCGCTATGTACAATGTATACTGTATAGCTTATCACATGAACATATATAAATTGAATATAAAAGCTTCACAGTGAAATGATGGTTTCCATTTACATAGCTCTGCAATATTATAGTGCAACATAAAACTAGTTTACAGGTTATATGAAACATAGGAAAACAGCAGCATTTCAAATATCGGCTGTGACACGAAAAGCCAAAAGTAGATACGCAACTAAAATAATAATGACAGTATAGGGAAGGAAGGATCATACATAATACATGAGTGTAGGAATACATAGTATATACAAGAGGTAAGTTATGACTTGTCCCCAATAAGTACACTGCTAGTTTTATGAGGCAGCTTTATGGAATAAATCTGATGCTTTGTCTAGATTGAGACCACAGCTCATTTGGTAGGGTGATGAAATAAGATACTACACTAGTGTATTCCAGCATGGCCATCGCAGTAATTACAAAATATTGCATGACTTGTGAGATTCACACAAAAGGACAAGATATAAATATGAAATAAGAATGCGGGATGTGGTGCTGTATGCCTTATGGATCGCTGCGAACAGCACTGCTGTATAAAGTGTAACAAATAAAATAGAGAGCGCAGGTAGTGATCTCAGCTACTGATATAGTCTGTGTTGAAGCCGGGTCCCAAAAAATAGATCCTAGGGATGGCTGCATGTAAGGAGGATTCTATTATTGGCTTAAAAGGGTTGTCCACTTTCAACACTCCCTTTGTTTTAGAAAAGTCCCACCATGATAATCTGATCACAAGATAACTGTTTGCTGAGACCACCAGCGATGAACTGTAAACTGTGGGGGCATCTGGCAGCAAGTTTACAAGTTCCCTACAGTGCCCCCACCTTAGAAACAAGGCATTACACAGTTAATATTAAAATCGATGAACTATGGTACATCTATTGTGTATTGAAGAGTTCACTCCCCTCTATAAACTCTGAATTCCCCTATAGGGTATGAAAACATGAGCTTAGTAAACCAGACAACTCTGAACACATATCAATTGTCACTTTTTGTCCTGCAGACACTCTATTTGAATAAGCATGTAATGGGGGGTTATTAACGAATATATACTGCCCACATGCTGCAGCCCCCCACATCAGTGTTGACACATACAGTATAGTAGAAAAAAGAGGACTACTTGGGCTCTGTTACATCTTAGTAGTTGTCATTTTAAAGAATATTAAGCTGATAGAAAAGAATCCCATTGCAGGAATTCTTCTATTAGTTAAAGTCAACTAATGAACACCCCTTAATTTCATTGTGTAATTCTTTATTCCCTTTACCTTATTCCATTAAGTGCCGATCAACGAGACAGCTCGTTGATTGGCACTCGTGTGCTCCTTTCACAAGCAGCTGTGATCAGTAATGATCAGTAATATTGAGATCGTTCATCCACAGACATTTCCATCATGTTGGCAGCACACCTCTCTGTTTACAGAGGGAGATGTACTGCCGACAACAATATAGCGATAATATTTATTGCTGCATACATTATATGATCAGCCGATGAACGAGCGCTGGCTGATCATTTCCCTGTTTACACGGGACAATGATCGGGAACGATCGTTCCTATTGGCTCGCGTAAAGGGCGTTTAGGGTTATTTTTTGCATTATGAATGGGGACCAAACTCCCTTTAACCATCTTGCAATGAAATGGAAATTAAAACAATGCACATTTCAGTCTCAGGCCCTGTTCATACGGTGGAATTTTTGCAACAGAACCCACCGCGGATGCAACATTTTTCCAACTATTCATTTAGCGGGGAAAAAAGCGTCCTGCCATAAATCCACGCCGGATCATGCCAAGCAAAATCTGCCATGTGAACTGACCCTCGGAGCTGTGGATGTCACTTTTACATGGGCCTCCTTCAAGGTTTATATTTGACAATTTGAATTTAGATTTTAATTGAACAAGCATTTCAAACACAAGCCGATTTACTATTTAAATTAAGCAAGATTTCTTAACTGTTTTAGATAGTTTTTTCGACACACTCAACAAAGGGTTGTGACTTAGTGGGAAAGGAGATGTGGCCTAACAGAAAGGGGCCTGGCTCAGAATGCACTACCATGCACTAAAGATTGCGCCAGTATTATGGCGCAAAAACTGGCATTAACTAATCCAACCAATAAGAGGTATAGGAAAGAGAAAAGTGTCGAAATATCTAACTAGATGAGCCAAATTTCATCACACGGTATGAACCACTTTGATAAATTTTGTGCGCTTTTTTCTGACTGCCTTGTCTAAGTTTATATTTTCTGAAACATACAATATTAGTAAACCTGCCCCAATATGGCTACACCTTGCTTTGATACCCTCCTATAGATTTATTTCAAAAGGATGAATCACAATTATCCCAAATATCCCTGCAGTAGTTTCTATGTGCAGCAAGCCGGGTATAAGTTATATAGGCATTCATGCCCATCCGCTGTGAACATTCAGTATAATAAGTTAGAAAGGAAAAAAAATACATAATTATGGAATCGTTATAAAATGAAAAGTAATTATCATACTGTTCAAGTTAAGCCGCAGTCTTTCTGTAAAAGAATGTGGAGTGACCAAACTGGCAGAATAATTTGAGCAGATAAAGATAGAAATTTTAGATATACATTATTCATGTCATCTTCATGGGGCTTTATTCATTATTTACACACTAATTAAACAGCTCTATAGGAGTTGTTGAAATGACCGTTGATCATTTTATCAGATGTTATAAAAATAGATCAAACTTAGAAAGCAGTTGTGAGCAATACGACGTACGCAACGGTTTATGTATAATTCTACAATATAATATTGTATAGAGACATTACAGAGATATTAGGATGTACCCTTTTATTAAAAAATGATATTTAAATAAAAAAAGGACCTCTTTATACAAAGCTGAAAATGATAGATCTTTTCTATACGTTTATAAATATTCCACTGATGTGATTGGGTGGATATTTCCTTCCAAAAAGTATTTTCTGAGGTGTCTGTTTGTTTTGGATTAGGTTCAATTTCACACCACACCCCTAAAATCCTACCTGTTTGGGACCTTCAATGGAAATCGGGTTCTACCAGCTTACCTCTTCGAAATCATGCCAAGTTAGGAGCCCGAATAGAGTATTTTCATGATTTGCACTGTTTAGAGTGAAAAAAGTGTAACATTTAGCAGAACAAGTATTTCTGTAGAGGAGACCATCATGCTGCAACCAGCCCATAAACACATACATACACCAATTAGCCACATCATTACAACTACCTGCTTCATATTGGGTCCCTCTCATGTTGCCAAAACATCTCTGACCCATCAAAGCATTGACTCCACAAGATCTCTGAAGATGTCCTGTGGTATCTGGCACCAAGACGTTAGCAGCAGATCCTTGAAGTCCTGTAAATTGTGAGGTGCGGCCTCCATGGATTGGACTTGTTTTTCTACCACATCCCACATATGATCGTTTGGTTTGAAATCTGGGAATTTTGAAGGCCAAGTCATCACCTTGAATTCTTTGT
Organism: Rhinoderma darwinii; assembly: GCF_050947455.1. NCBI lineage: Eukaryota > Metazoa > Chordata > Amphibia > Anura > Rhinodermatidae > Rhinoderma > Rhinoderma darwinii. The sequence goes on from NC_134690.1 coordinate 376,249,941, forward strand.
CATGTTCCTCAGACCATTCCTGAACAGTTTTTGCAATGTGGCAGGGAGCATTATCCTGCTGAAAGACGCCACTGCCATTAGGAAATACATTGCCATGAAGGGGTATACTTGGTCATCAAACATGTTTAGGCATGTGGTACGCATTAAAGTGTCATCCACATCAATGTGAGGATGAACATTGCACAAAGTAACACATTGCCCCCAGCGGCATGCTTTTTGCTTGCCTATAGTGCATCATGGATCCATCCCTTCCCGGCTGTGAACATGATATAAAAGAAAGTTGGACACCTTCTTCTATTATTCCATGGTCCAGTTCTGATGCTCACGTACCCATTGTAGGTTGCTCTCGGCAATGGATAGAAGTCAGCATGGGCGCTCTGATGTCCTGCAACTACATAGTCCAAAATGCAGCAAGCTGCAATGTAATGCGACACCTCTCTTTATCATAGCTAGCATTCATTTTTTCAGTCATTTGTGTTAGAGTAGCTCTTCTGTAAGAGGCTACCAGACAGGCTAGCTTTCACTCACCCCACGCACCAATGAGTCTTGGGTGCCCATGTACCTGTCGCAAGTTCACCAGTTGTCCTTCCTTGGACCACTTTTGGTAGTTACTAATCACTGCATACTGGTAACATCTCACAAGGTCTGATGTTTTGCTCTGATCTAGCCACCACAATTTGTCCCTCGTCAAAGTCGCTTAGATCCTTACACTTGCCCATTTTTTTTTGCTTCCAGCACATCAACTTCAAGAACCGACTGTTCACTTGTAGCCTAATATATTAGTAAATGAAGGTTATGGCGGGCACCGCAGATGACTAAGTATCTGGGTGCTTAGTATTGTTGCCTAATATATCTGTACCACCCCTTGACAGGTGCCATTGTAAACAGATAATCAATGTTATTCATATCACCTGGTTTTAATGTTATAGATGATCGTGTATATAAATATATACTTATTTACACTCCTGCCACGTGATCCAGACACCATCTTCCTCTTCCTTGCAACCAGGACCAGCAGTTCTATTTGCTCCTATGAATACCCCCCCATCCCTGCTAGTCAATGCATGAGGTATAAGGAAGTTATGGCTCCTTCAGAGTTCATATTCCGGTTCTGTTCAGCTTAAACATATCCAAAGTTGTAATAGAGCCATGTACCTGAGGCCTTAGTACACACCTCCCAACTTTTAAAAATAAAGAGGCACAACTATAGAATTATTTTAAACATTAAGCCAAGCCTCTAACCATCCCCGACGCCAGCTCAATCCCCTTTGTTCTCCACACAGTATCATGCCCCCATAGTGCCCTATAAACAATCATGCCTTCATAGTGCCTCCCACACATTATCATGCCCCCAAATGGTGCCCCCACAGAGTATCATGCCCAATAGTGCTCTTACATAGTACCATGCCACCATAGTGCCTCGCCTCACTGTATAATGCCTCTAGTGCCTCCCTACATTATATTGCCCTCATAGTGGCCCCCTTACACAATATAATGCCCTTATAGTGCCCCACATACACACACAGTATAATGCCCCAAGGTGTCCCCTACACAGTATAATGCCCTCATAGTGCCTCCCCATAGTTTGATGTTCCTATAGTGCCACCCTACACAGTATAATGCCCCATAGTGTCTCCCCACAGTATAATACCCCATAGTCCCGCCCACACAGTATAATGCCCTATATATTGCCTCCCCACTGAGTATGATGCCCCCATAGTGCCCCTTACACTCAGTATAATACCCCAACAGTGCCCACTACACAGTATAATGACCCCATAGTGCCCCACACAGTATAATGCCCTATAGTGCCTCCCCACACAGTATAATGCCCTCATTGTGCCCGCCACAATCGTTAAAATGCCCCAACAGTGCCCCCTACACAGTATAATGCCCTATAGTGCCCCCACACAGTATAATGTCCCTCAATTTCTCCTCTCACAGTATATTGCCTCTATAAAGACCCACAAACAGAGTAATGCCCCCATAGTGCCTCCACACACAGTATGATGCCCCAATGTGCCTCGCTACACTGTATAATGCCCTCAAATAATAAAATAAATATTTACCTAGCCCCGTTCCAATGACAAATGGAGGAGATTCCTCTGCAACTCTCCTCCATCTGTGCTGTGTGTGGCTCGGTGCAGACAGGTGTGGAGACATCCCTGCATCACGGCTGTCTGCTCCAAGACGTTCATGGCAGACGTCAAAGTGGGAATCGTGGAGCAGGGAGCTAACAGCTCTTTCTCCACCATTGGATTCCACTGTACTGTAACTGCGACCTGAGGATACAGTTACAGTTGAAACTGGGATATGCTCCGGGCGGCCCAGATTCACAGACTGTCCCGCTGAATCCAGGATGGATGAGAGGCATGCTTAGTATAATTTGAGTTGGATTAACTATGAAATCCAGTACAAAATGGAATTAGTAACAATTGTCTGACTCCTGAGAATTTTCTTTGAATCGGTAGATGAGTTGATCTTCAGGAATTATTTTTCTTCTTCCTGTTTTGTTTTCTACATTGTGACTATGTCATTTTAATATTGTGGATGTATTATTATACACACTTCTGATCACTGTCACTGCCATCTGTGCACATATTATTTATTTACCCAATAGAATAGATCAAAACTAAAACATTGTTCCTATCCTTAACTACAAAAGTCAATTATATGCAATATGGGTTTCCCTCTACAGTGCATCATGTGCTTTTCTTTGCAATGTTGCTATTTACCGTTCAAGCACAATATCTTGTTAACCTTGCTTTTTCATTATCCATAAATCATCCAGCGCCGTTGACTTTTCAAGTCTCAAACTTGGGTAATTGATATTTTATTTAACGTTGAAACCATTCTACTTCATTTAGTTGAGCCAGTTTTATGGCTGGTAGCATGTGTTCCAGTGCTCTTCACATTTGCAAGTATTATAAGGAATATTTGAAGCCAGGAAGTGGTATATCTGTGGAATCCTTTGGCTCCAGCGTACAGAGGATATTCTTTCTGGGCTTTCTCCAAACTTGAATTAAAGTTAATGACTAAAGAACAGCTCAAGGTTATTTGCCATTAGCATTCAGGAATGTACATTACACAAGCTGCAGGCCAAAAAGTAAAATAAACAAGGTCATATCCTATAGGTGTTCCTTTTACATAACAATCTTCCTACATCAGGTTTGAAACAGGCCTCATATAACTACACAGTCTGGGGCTTCTAGATTACCTTTATCTACCTGTATTTATTTACGGAATGATATTCGTCTGACTTATTTTGAAGGGTTGAATGCAGAGTGTATTAATTCTGTAGAACAAATTTATTTCCCCAATAGAGGAAGATATCACTTAGGGCCAGCAGACACACAAAAACTATGATCAGTTTTATGGACAGGCAATTAAAGTCATATTCCAAAATATCCTTCTAGCACACCTTCACCATATGAGAACCTTAATATAGCTATACACCAGGGGTCTCAAACTTGTCCGGGTAAGTGGGCCACATATAGAAAAAATGGGAAGTTGACGGGCCGCATTACTTTAAAATTTGATACAATACAAAATTATTGTTAATCAATTAGTTATTTGAACTACTATAACACTATATTACTAGAATAATAATAATACTACATTACTATAATAATACCGCTAGGTTTAAAATTTGAGAGAATTCTCCATGTGATTATTTCAACAATCCAGTTTAAGTGTCGCTAAATGCAGTCCGGCGGCTCAGTTGGCAGCGTTTGGCAGACACACATGTCAAGATTGGGCAGCCCCTTTTTAGATAGTGCCACAGTGCCCTCTGTAGATAATGCCACAGTGCCCTCTGTAGATAATGCCACAGTGCCCTCTGTAGATAATGCCACAGTGCCCTCTGTAGATAATACAACACACCCCTAGATAATGCCACAGTGTCCTCTGTAGATACTGCCACACACCCACTTGTAGATAATGCCACAGTGCCCTCTGTAGATGCTGTCACAGTGCCCTCTGTAGAAGCTGCTACAGTGCCCTATGTAGATTCTGCCACAGTGGCCTCTGTAGGTGCTACCACAGCGCCCTCTGTAGGTGCTACCACAGTGCTCTCCGTAGATGCTACCACAGTGCCCTACGTAGATGCTGCCACAGTGCCCTCCGTAGATGCTGCTACAGTGCCCTCCGTAGATGCTGCCACAGTGCCCTCCGCAGATGCTGCCACAGTGCCCTCCGCAGATGCTGCCACAGTGCCCTCTGCAGATGCTGCCACATTGCCCTCTGCAGATGCTGCCACAGTGCCCTCTGCAGATGCTGCCACAGTGCCCTCTGAAGATAATGCCACACACAACCCAATATGTAGACAGCGATGTCAGGGGCTTCCCCAGAGTCCCGTAGATGAGCCTATACTAGCCCTCTGCCCGGGACTGCAGCTCTGGGGAAGCCCCAGACATCGCTGTCCATATGTGGACTGCGATGTCAGGGGATTCCACAGAGTCCCGGAGCAGAGCCTATACTAGCGCTCTGCACAGGACTCCGGCTCTGGGAAAGCCCCAGATATCGCTGTCAATATGAGGACAGGGATGTCAGGGGATTCCCCAGAGTCCTGTAGCAGAGCCGATACTAGCGCTCTGCCCGGGACTCCAGCTCTGGGGAAGCCCCAGACATCGCTGTCCATATGTGCTAACTTCAGCGGCATCAATTAATGGGGCAGCTCTACATTCCCCAATGACGGACATCAGGGTTAAGCAATGTTGAGCATATTAATTCCTTGTTTCTGTGAGAGATAGGCCTCTGCCAGAGGTGTCTGGCAGCGGCTTGTCCCACCATTGAAATAAATATACACACTCAGCCATCATGCATATACATGGCGGGAGGGGGAATTTCAGGTTAAATAGCATCAGACCAATAGCTTTCTAATGTGTATGACCGACTTAAAGGGGTTTTTCCCATCTTGGACATTTCTCATCTTGGACATTTCTGGCATATCCACAGGATATGCCATAAATGTTCGATAGATGTGGGTACCACCTCTGGGACCCGCACCTATCTCTAGAATGGGGCCCAGTAAAACCTGTTCTACCTTGGTCGACTCCCGCTGCTTCCCAACCACTTCCTGATTAGGTGGTCGGGAGTTAGAGAAACAGCCGAGCTCGCTGAGCGCTGCTGTTTCCGTAACTCCCATAGAAGCAAACTATGCTGATCCAAGAGCTCGTAAGCTGCAGAAACACTGTAGTTTGCTGGGCTATGCTGTTTCCATAACTCCCATTCACTTCCATAGGACTTACGGAAACAGTGTAGCTAAGCGAGTTCGGCTATTTCCGTAACTTCCCACCACATAATCAGGAAGTGGCGGCGAGGCAGCAGGAGCCGAGTAAGATAGAACGGGATTTAGGAGGTCCTCTTCTAGAGATAGGTGTGGGTCGCAGAAGTGGGACTGTATCTATTAGACACTTATGTCATATCCTGTGGATATCCAAGATGGGAAACTCCTTTAAGTATTTTGGAAACAGGCCTGAAGGAGGTGTGATTTTGGCACAGACCCTCGACCGGAGTACTTGTCACTGAACTGATTTATATTCAGACCGATGATCCCAATTTTGGATATTCTTAGAATTGTGGGACTATGTAGTCGGCTTCTAATAAAGTCAATTTCCAGCTCTTGACTTAATGTTGCTTTTTTATTATTATGTTTTTGGGGTGTGGGAGGAATTTTGAGCGCCCAGAAGAAACGTACATGTATACATGGACAAGATTTCAATACAATGAACACAATTGATTGTGGCACCTCGGTTTCCATTGCCTTAAATATGCCTTGTCCTCATTCATATAACAATAACTAAGCACAGGTAATTACCTCACATAAAATAAGCCGTTCCATGTGTAAAGATCTTATATAATAAGAAAAATATATAAGTCAAGTAAACCCTCACATACAAAATGTATAGAAAGAGGACAGAATAATCCAGATAGAGTATTGCTGTACTTATAATGTTAATTTAAGTCACCCATGTAGACAGCAAGAAGCTGCATTATAGCAGCGTTTACCACTCCATGTTGACAGATGTTGTTCCTATGTGTTACTAACAATAATCCGGAAAAAAAACACTGTCATATATATGCACAAGAAAAATGACCACATTGAAAATTGCCCACATGGAAATAAGCCCACACACTAAATTACCTACATAATATCATATAATATCTTTGTGTCTATATAATATACATGTATTATATGTGTTTATATGTATCTATATACATATGTATGGTATTTACTATTTATATACTGTATATAATATCTATATACTGTACAGATTATGTACACTGTTAATATATTGTATGTATATTATCTATATACTGTTAGTATAATATGAATATATTGTATCTATAGTATCTATATACTGTTTGTATAATATGAATATATTGTATGTATAGTATCTGTATACTGTTTGTATAATATGAATATATTGTATCTATAGTATCTATATACTGTTTGTATAATATGAATATATTGTATGTATATTATCTATATACTGTTAGTATAATATGAATATATTGTATCTATAGTATCTATATACTGTTTGTATAATATGAATATATTGTATGTATATTATCTATATACTGTTAGTATAATATGAATATATTGTATCTATAGTATCTATATACTGTTTGTATAATATGAATATATTGTATGTATATTATCTATATACTGTTAGTATAATATGAATATATTGTATCTATAGTATCTATATACTGTTTGTATAATATGAATATATTGTATGTATAGTATCTATATACTGTTTGTATAATATGAATATATTGTATCTATAGTATCTATTTACTGTTTGTATAATATGAATATATTGTATGTATAGTATCTATATACTGTATGTACAGCATTTATATACCATATGTATAGTGTTAATATATATATATATATATATAGTATCTACTGTATGTATAGCACCGATAAACCGTATGTTTATTATTTATATACTGTATGTATAGTGTTAATATATAGATATATAGTATCTATATACTGTATGGTATAACTCATGGGGTGCTGATTTTGGTATATTTCCTATGCATCTTATCTCATTTCTCTGCATACTATTGTTTTACTGTTGGTGGATTTTTTTAGGGGCTCTTCCAGTCATCGTACACTGGAGGTCTCCACATACCGTTTATTTTTTCTGTTTGTCCTGTGAGTCTATACACCTGATTTTAGGGGTATTTATTAAAGGTTATATTTTATAGTAGCTACCTATGCTTATTTCGACTTACCATATGTATAGTATTAATATTTAGATATATAGTATCTATATACTGTATGTATAGTATCTAAGTATTGTATGTATAGTATTAATATACTGTATTTATAACACCTATAAACTGTATGTTTATTATTTATATACTGTATGTATGGTGTTAATATACAGATATGTAGTATCTATGCATTGTATGTATAGTATTAATATATTGTATGCATAGTATCTATATACTGTATGTATAGTATTACTATATTGTATGTATAGTATCTATATACTGTATGTATAGCATTTATATACTGTATGTGAAGTATTTATATACTCTATGTATAGTGCTAATATTTAGATACATAGTATCTATATATTGTATGTATAGTATTAATATACTGTATGTTAAGCACCTATAAACATTGTGTTTATTATTTATATCCTGTGTATATATAGTATTTATATATACAGTATATTCCAGAGTCCAACTGCAGCCCAGCAATTAGTTATAAAAGAAAGGCGCTACCTGTGGCCATAATCGGCCATGTAATAGCGCCAGCCCTCTTTATACACAGGCCTCTTTTTTTATAGCAATTAACTAATATACTTATAGGCTGCATGTGTCTCCTTGCTCTGTCACAAGTTTTAACTGTATACATATATACAGTTTAAATTAGCGCTCAATTAAATTGCACCCCCCCCCACCAGATGCAAAGTGGCGCCTACCTTCACCTACCCCTCGTTCTGGCCCTGATACCTATTCATTGTCATACATGGGAGATGATTGGTTATCTGGAATGTCTATGGCACATGAAATGTACGTATTTTTTTGTGCGGGCATTTTTCCATTTGGGCATTTTTCTCGCGCACATATAGAATAGTGGGGGTTTTTTTTCTGTGCGTCATTTTCATGTTTTTTTTTTTTTACTCACCAAGTAAAACCAACTTAAACTTTGCTGACTTGCATCTGATTTCTTTCCTTCTGCATTTCCCAAAATAGGATTTCTGGCTTTCGAGCTCCTACACAGTAACAGTATAACAACACCTTAGGGTCCATGCACCATTAAATTTGCTGAAAGGCCAGATATGCAGCCAAATTGCATATGCTGTATTTTACTCTACATGATTAGCTTACCCTGAGACTTTATAACATTCATTACTACTCTGGGATGTACACATTTTATTGTGTTAAGTAAAAGAGCTTGTTTTATAGTTGGCTTGATATCTCACATGAAAACAAAGGCCAGCATGATTTTGTCAATCTGCTCTGGGAAAAATAGCTTAAGTGTTTTTCAATCATTTTATCTTTTGTTCCGAGAGACTAATTTATATTACCAAATTAAACAGCGAAGTAACTATAACTATCTCAGCTCTATGAACTTTACCTTATGGTGAATATCATTCACTGTAATTTAAAGGACATTAACATCTCAAGGATAAGAATTATATTTTCCATATATACCATAATTAATCGTATATAAGTTTAGAGTAAAGTTTGAAGTGGCAGGAGACACAGGCACCACAATGGGTGGTACAGTTTTGAAGGCAACCGTATGAGACCCAAAGCTTCTCCTTCATTGTTCCTATTAATTAGAATAGGAACTCTGCAGAAAAAGGTTTGGGCGTCATAATTATGCCTCAACAACCGTATCGCTCTATATGCCGACTACATCTCCCACCAGCACTCCAAACTTCAGGCATAGAAAAGGAAGTAACAGTGACTCTTTAAAGGGCCCTCAACATTTTGTGGCCACTATCCTGGTTTTCGCTCTACAGACTGTTTGTCGTAGACCGGTTCATTCGAATCATCAAAGTTTGTTAGCATCTCCTTACTTTTACATGTTAGTCTTTCTGTTAAAGAACAATTAAATCAAAAGTATGCAACTTAAACAAGCTCCTAAAACCACTTAAAGATATATTCTGTATACAAATATGTCTAGAGATAAAGTAGAGATCATGAGAACAGACTGTCAATAAACTCATTGAAGAAATCTACTATTAGCTTCTCCCGAGCCGGATATGGCTCCTTGAAAGCAAGAATAGATTGCATTCAACTTGTACCAGTGGATGTAACTTGGAGCTAAGCAATGGATGTTGAAACATGACAGATCTGAAAGTCATACAGAATATCTGCCACTCTGGACATCATCAACCCAACCACAGGTGATGGACAATCATGTGATACTCCACACATCAATTATTATTATTTATTTATTTAATGTACTAATTGTTCTTGGTTCAGTTAATCACTAAATAAATTTCATGATTTTTTTATCAAACAATGGAAAGAGTTAGAAGATCAAAGAGGTTGTAGAAATAGCATGGCAATCCATGTTCATTGTTTTGGGTTTAAACCTTCTAAGTCACTACCATAGTAGCCAACTTTTTGTAAATCTACTGCTCAGAAGACAAAAGGAAGATGATAATAGTAGTAATAGTAATAGTAAAACAATCATCGATACAAAATCATATCTACTCTTATCTCAAAATCATTTCACATGTTTCACCAAATCAGTCCTTAAAGGTGTCCATACACAAAGTCGGCTGAACCGACAATTTGGTTGGACCAACTGACTGACAAATGTGCTTGAGGGTCTCCCAACTTTACCCCAATGGCAAATGTTTGGGGGGGGGGGGGGGCATATTGGATTTTAACATGCTAAATCCTTTTTTCTTTGGGAGATAAGTTGCTGCTAGAGGAATCTGGCAACAGCTTATTCCCCTCTCTCCATTATAAAAAATATGCAGGCTTGGCCAAAACGAAAATGCATGTTATAAGTGGAGTTTGGAGGAATAGCTATGGTCTGAATGAACATTCGGCCAACAGCAATCTAAGGTGTACGAGCTATGAGGTGCAGCGATTGTGAGCACTAGCGCATTTCTTATTCAGTTATTAATTAATTAAGTTATTAATTAATTAAATTAATAATCTTTATTTATATAGCGCCAACATGTTCAGCAGCGCTTTACAATTGTGGAAGTAATACACAAGTAAAATAACAAATAAAGAATGAGACGGAAAGAGAGATGTTCCTGCCCATAAGAGCTTACAATCGAAATGAAATGGGAGAAGTATAATAGGTGCGAGGTGCCAATTTTGTTCAGGGAACCAGTCCTTGGTGTTGACAAGGGGAATTCAAACAAAGCAGCGTGCACCCGACACCCTGCCAGTATATGATCCTCTTGTATACTAAAGGCCCTTTCATTTTTATATATGTTCCAGAAGAATAATGTATTTGTAGAAATGTGGTTAGTATAATAAGTAAAAATAGTACACCCATTATCCACAGCAGGAGGAAATGTACTGTTCATGACAATGAAAAGAAAATTATAGGGACCGAAATCATAAACAAGTGTAGGGGGAATTCTTTGGTGAGCCGTGGATCTTTGGATAATTACATCCATTTTATTGACATACGCTCACTGTGCATATTCTGTACATACAGAAGAAGAAAACAAGACAATCCATCTCTTACAACAGTCCATTGTTATGCAAAGCTTTTCTGTTTAAAACGAATCTATCAATGGAGTGGAGAATTCCCTTTATATAGATGTCTATGTGATATTTAATAAGGGCATTTATGATATTCTATAATATTACTAAGCTAATGGGTGAAATTGCGCTAACTATATCCCCTAAAGTGCTGTTCATTGAGACTGGAATAAAGTACACTTCATATTTTATATGTTATTTTATATGTCGCATCTTATAACTGCTTAATGTATTATATAATTCTTTATGAAGCTTCTAAATAATTTATTTTTGAAGCTTCTAAAAAACCAAGAGGAATCAATGTGGGCAGGAGTGCCACCTTATATTCATTAATGGGGTTGTCTGGGATCACAAAAATAAGTCTACTTTTTTTTCAGCACCACTCTTGTGTTGTGTCTGTTATTGAAGGTCATTCCTAATTAAGGAAATGGGGCTGGGCTGTAATACCACAGTCAGCCCATGAAGAAGAGAGGTGCTGTTTCTGGGAGAAAACTAAATAATATCCTTTTTTTTTTTTAATGGATAACCCCTTTAACATACGATGCTTTCTTTATTAAGAGTCCCTGATTGGCACTTTACACTAACTAAAAGAGGTCTGTTCTTGTGACAGAAAACCTTTAAGCGGTGTCATACCGTGTCTTTCCTTCACTGAGGGCAGTTTGCTGTATTAGTCCTGTATCAAAATACCCTGGCCAAGACACAGTGACTTTTTGGTGCCCCTCTCCCCCTATGGTAACCAGCACGCGGGGCATATGCCTTGCCAGCCCCCCTTGCTACGTCTTCTATCAAAGCCATTATACTGTCAACACAGCTTAACCCTCGTACGTATGTTTCAGAAATTATACAGTGAGAACTAACTTTTTATTTTATGTTTATTTATTTGCTGCAGTAAAAACTTCGGAGAACTTGTGTTAGATGCCAACAACTGCAATACATAACTGCTTATTCTCTTTGAGATTTAACTTCTCCATTGAGTTTGTACAGATGGTGACATTTGTTCTAATTTTATGTGGCGACATGGTAAGAAATGCTTTTTTCAAACATGTCATGCTGCCAATTCTTATAACCATCACTTTGGATTAACTTGAAGAAATACAACTGGTGGCTAAGAACTTCATTGCTCCCTTTCCTTCACCGGTACATTAGAAGCAAGTCTCTCAAATGCCTCCCGTAGAGTGAAAGTTTGGTTAGGAAAAAAACACAATAGAATCAGAAAATTTAACTTTTTTTTATTTCTGTTTATTTGCATTTCCTCTTCTGTATCATACTGGCCATAAACAAATTGCACATACTACCTGCTAGCATTGGGCTTAATAGAACAGAAGCAGAAATAAGTCATGGGTATGAATCCTACGTAGAGTCAGAGGTGTAAAAGTGAAGCTTCTGGGACCCAATGCCGTAACTGGTCCTCCCGCCTATCATGTGTCAATTATAATACTGCGGTCATCTTGTATGGCAGAGGGGCTTTTGTGTCCCCTCAGGAACCAGAGCCCATTTTCGACTTCTACGCTACCTATAGCTAGGCCCCTGTATAAAGTAAACTAATGGTATGTGATATGTAACATATAAAATACATTTCCCACATAAGCTTTTAACCAATAAGGATATGCAGCGATCTAGGGACAATAACTTTTTCTAATAACAATGAATAGCTAACAAGCGTACAGCACAAGTTACCATGAAAAACTATTAGTAACACTACATGTGTTTATGTAAATGTACCCATACCCTGACAGCTTGGCACCTTCTCGTGGTGTAAATTGTTCAACATGATTACATTTACTGAGTGGAATTACTATGTATTTAAATACATATAAACCTCTAGAAAGCCGTTCTATAAGCTGCCTGGGTAATCAATACATTAACTAGTGACATCTTATACTTTACACCTTGTAACATGAGATGATATGTGTTACATTGAGGTATTCATTTATAATGTGACCTGATCAGTCCTGACTCACTGCACATGACAGATAAGCAACTCATGATACATTTTTCTCAAGCAAGATGTCATCTGATTTTATCTATTGAGCTCAGATAGTGTTCGTATTTGCTAATCTATTGAAATGTGGCGGCTGAGAGCTTTGGGGTTGGGACTTTCTTATGCAGGATGATTTTTGGACTAAATAAACCCCCTATGGCTATTTATGAACATATTTCAAGTATCTTGTCCAATGTGTATTAGTAAACATCCCCAGCCCTACTATTCTTGAGATCAGCTCTCGACAGCCCAAGTCACTGCGTGACATCAAGCCTGTACTTTTCTATCAAAATGTAGAAACCCTTTAAGGTTTTTCAAAAGTCTGCAAACTCTACCAAATCTATCTATCTATCTATCTATCGATCGATCGATCGATCTATCTATCTATCTATCTATCTATCTATATCTATCTATCTATCTATCTATCTATCTATCTATCTATCTATCTATCTATCTATCTATATCTATCTATCTATCTATCTATCTATCTATCTATCTATCTATCTATCTATCTATCTATCTATCTATCTATCTATCTATCTATCTATCTATCTATCTATCTATCTATCTATCGTGTCATCATATGAAGAAGACTACAAGACTCCATCTTTGTTTTGTACTAGTTGTTAGAATTAGACTAGTTAGACTTGAGCAGTAAAGCTCTAGTCTCGAGGATAGTCGTTTGCATTCTTTATTTCACATTATTTCACCCTCTTTTTCTTGCTTGCTGGTCCTTGTATTGGCTCGTACGTATGCTCATTTGGAAGATGGTCTCAGCTGCAGCTCTATGAGACATTTTGAAGTCCGTTAAAAGCGTCCTCTAGTGATCAAAGAACAAGTCTAGACATCTACTCTTGTTCTTGACTTGCCTAGTATTTTAATAGTCTTTTTTCTTAATACAGCATGATTTATTCATTTTGGCAGAAAGAATAGTTTTCTGAACTATTTTAAATAAAGTCCTATATAAATTGTGTAAGTTTTAAACTGTGTACATTTTTGAGAGTGTACATGTGGGTGATTGTACATGTGGGTGATTGTACATGTGGGTGATTGTACATGTGGGTGAGTGTACATGTGAGTGATTGTACATGTGGGTGATTGTACATGTGGGTGATTGTACATGTGGGTGATTGTACATGTGGGTGAGTGTACATGTGAGTGATTGTACATGTGAGTGATTGTACATGTGGGTGATTGTACATGTGGGTGAGTGTACAGTTCGTGTGTGAAAGTGACTAGCTGGTTATAAAACGTAAAAAAAGCCTAAAGCTTAGAAACTCTTAAAACGAAAGAAGGCAGATAAATTATATTTTCTAGTATACCAAGTGATTGTAGCTATAAATGATCTGAGTAGTAATATCTGAAAGCGTGCCTGTCTCTGACACGCAGGATCCACTGTCACTGAACCGGTCAGTCCCGCTGACCTGACGGATTTAGGTCTCATCGCACGATACAGCTGCTCTGTATACAGAATACAAAGCAGCTGTATCTTAAAAAGTTAAAATTATTTTTGATCAAATGTAATTAATTAGAAAGCTGCATCAAAAACACGGATACACATTTTTATTTTAAAGAAACAAAACTTTTCATTGGTGTACATAGCCTTTAAACATGATAAAATCTCAGCACCTAGTACAACTATTAGTTGTTTCATGGATAATTGTACTTAGGAGTTAAAACTCTTTTTACACGAGCTGAAACAATATTAATTTGTTGGTTGTACAGCAAATGTTTTGAGATATACTGTACAATAACTACTATTGATGTCTAGTACACCCCCTCGGAGATCAATTGTTAATTCATGTAAGTATATTGTTGATTTTCTTCCATGCATAGCAATCTATCGCCTGAAACGTGGCACAATATTTCGAGCTATTGCAGTTTGTCAAAACATTTTCTCTCATTTATTGACGATTGATGCAATTTGAAAACGGTCCCCACAGGACTTTTCAGTTATATATTCTTTTCCCACATCCTGTTTCGGTCTGCAGAAAATATTCTAATCAATTCAATCAATAACCACATAATGTATAGGCAAGCATGTTTTAGCACCTGGGAAAAAATGAAATTTAGCACCAAATACATTTGTTTGTGCTCGATAACGAATTTTATTACTATACCAATCAATTGTAATATGCCGTTTAAGAGGTTACCATTATTAAGTAATGTTAGCAGACTCCCTCTAATATTTGCTAGATTCTCATCACTCCTTGTAAGTCTCAAGCTTAGATTATTTTTATTAAGTTGTAGATGTAGCAGAGGTGAATTTGTGATTTAACTATTTAAGGCTGCTTTGTTTAAACACTGTACTGGATTTGGATGATAATGCATTAGATGTGCTTGCAGTCCTATGTAAAACCATAGACCAAACATTGTGACAACACGAGGTCCAAATATTGAGCAATGACAATTATTGTTATGTTTATGGTACCAAATCCATTTAGAAGGATTTTCACAGGTCATATCAGTTCATCGGCCTGGAACAGTTGGGCTGGATTCACACGAGCATGTTCGGTCCGTAAAGGACGGAACATATTTTGGCCGCAAGTCCTGGACCGAACGCACTGCAGGGAGCCGGGCTCCTAGCATCATAGTTATGTACGACGCTAGGAGTCCCTGCCTCGCTGCGGGACAACTGTCCCATACTGTAATCATGTTTTCAGTACGGGACTGTAATCATGTTTTCAGTACGCGACAGTAGTTCTACATCCAGTCCAGATCTCTATGATGACTTCTCCCGGCCATGGCTCATTTCAGCAGTTTCCTGCTCGGATGTCTTCAGCTTCTCACTTTTCAAACATTTTTGCACCTATAAAAGAAGATACAATTCTTATGGTGGCATACACTATGCCCATAAATATTAGAGCGCCATACACTGCACCTCTAATTATAATAACACTGTGTCCCTGATTATAGTAGCACCATAAACTGTGTCCCACACACACATACACACACACACACACACACACAAACACACAGTGCCCCCTGTATATAGTGCCCTTCATAGAGCCCCCTGTAGACAGTGCCCCATGTAGATACTGCCTCCCATAGAGCCCCCATAGATAGTGCTCCACATATAGCCCCCACCCCCTTTAGATAGTGCTCCACATATAGTCCCCCTGTAGATAGTGCTCCTCATATAACCCCCACATACAGCTCTACACCCTGTAGATAATGATGCACATAGAGACCCCCCTGTAAATAGTGCTGCACATATAACCCCCACGTACAGCCCTACCCACCTGTAGATAGTGCTGCACGTATAGCCCCCTATAAATAGTGCTGCATATATAGCCCCTCACACTTTTTGAAAAAAAACAAAACTTTACATACTCACCTAAACTCGTTCCCGTGCAGTCCTCTTGCAATGCAGGTCTGCTGGGGCTGAACGATGTGGGGCTGAGTGGCAGGGCAAGTCAATCTGCCCGGCCAATCAGCGCTCTTCAATATTGCGTTGTTTAAAGGCGCTGATTGGCAGGCTGCCCAGTCCTGTTATTCAATTGCGCCACTTACGTCAGTCACGAAATGTGTCCCGCCATTCAGCGCTTATGCATTTAATTGTATCTGAGTCCTATAGATGCAGGTACAATTATAGTGCAGTAGGGGGTGGCGGCGGCTGGTTTCAGTGGCGCCGCTGCCTCCTCAGAGAGGCAGCAGGGCGCTGCCTGAAGCGAGATGCTCACCTTGCCTCATGGACAGTGGGGCCCTGGATGTTATGGCACATTATGCAATGTATGGAGCCGGAAGCATTTGGCTCCGTACATAGCATAGTGGCCATGCTGCCGAACTGCAACTCTGCTCCTATTCACTTGAATAAAAGCAAACCTACAGTACAGCTATTCCATGAGCGGAGCGATCAACCTGAGTGGCTTAACGGTGCAGGGTCCGGGTGTCGGACCCCCACAGATCATATACTGATGAACTATCCGTTAGATAGGTCATCAGTTGTCCGGTAGTGGAGAACTCCTTTAAAGTGTAGCTAAACGTTCTACAAACTTCTGACATGTCATAGTGACATGTCAGAAGTTTGGATTGGTGGGGGTCCGAGTACTGAGACCCCCACCAATCTCTAAAATGAAGCAGCTGAAGCACTCGTGTGAGCGCTTCGGCTTTTTCCGGAAATAAATGTATCTGTGTACGGACTCAATACAAAGTCTATGAGCCCGTACTCCGATACATCGGCTTTCCGGAAAAAGCCGAACAGACACGTAGCAGCTGAGCGCTCACACGAGTACTTCAGCTGCTTCATTCTAGCGATTGGTGGGGGTCTCCGTGCTCCGACCCCCACCAATCCAAACTTCTGACATGTCTCTATGACATGCCAGAAGTTTGTCGAACGTTTAGCTACACTTTAAGGTTAAGACCCTATGGAGCGGCATTGACCCGGCCACAATGGGGCCAAAAAACTTACCCCCACACTACTCGGCACAGTTGTTAAATAGCTTTTTAATTGCTGTGCTGTGTTGTGGGTAAAACTGCTGGTGACCTGCAAAATTGTGTGGCCGTAGGGGTCTATTCACTACTGGCTGCAAGATTTTGTAAGTAACCAGTAGTTTTACCTGCAAACGTCTTAACTTAAAATTTAAAACAAATCCAAATGAGGGGGGAAATCTCTATGAGACACATTGTACCAGTGGCGGACATACCATATGTGCAACCTGTGCTGTTGCACAGGGGCCTATAAGGTAAAGTAAGCACCCTTATGGCGCTTTTCATCAGTACCTTTAAGCAATTAGGAAGATCCAGCATGTTATATGAAACATACTCAGAGCATTACTAAAATCTCTGAACGAACTGGCTTACTAAATATGGGGAAAATTCACACGAGCTTCATGGCTTTAGTTCATAACGGAGCCATGGAAGCTTTGCCCGATCCATTATGAAATGATAACAATTAAATTAATCCTGACAGATTCCATTGATTTATACTGCTCAAGGTTCTGTCAGGGTTCTGATATTTTTGACGCCGAGACTGCGCTATTCTTTCAGTCAAAAATATCAGAAATCCTGATGGAAAATTGAGCATTATAAGACAATGCAATCTGCAAGTGTGAAAAGAGCGTTGGCTGCGACAGGGAAGAAAAAAAGGATCATAGGTAACAAAACTAAGGTTTATTTGCTCCAGGCTATACCTTAAGGACAACCCAGATAGTCAGTGTCAGGTCTTCAAGCATTCGTTAAATTTAGGTAACTGGTGGTCTTGCTAAGTTATCATTTCCTTGAATATACAAAGTTGATTTATGGTGGGAATTACTTCTTGGACATTGGTTTTTTTTTAACGTCTGTTTATTGACAATATGAGATTTTTAAATTACTTGGTGTTAATGAAAAAAAGTTTTGGACTTTCTACCAATTTTCTTCACAATTGTAACATCTACAGTACGGTTATTATCTACCATTCCTCTGAGTACTGTCTGCCGTGTATCACCCATCTTTTATCAGTCTGTGATTTGTTGTAGTGTTCAGTCCTTCATTCATCAGCAGATCACATTTACAGCTAAATCCTAAATGTGAAATTTTAGAAGAAACCATCTCAGCTCGGGATCAGGGCATTAGCTTGAAAAGCTAGCTATAATAATCTGACATAGGAAATGAAGCAATGGAGCCTTTTCGACATTACAGTGAATTGTGGTTTCTTGGATTTCATTTATCCCGACTGACAGCATTATGGAAGTCATTTTGTTCACATTCATATAGCAATAGTTATCTGGAGTTCTGTTTAAATATAACAATAACTATGAACGGCTGGTTACATTTTTTTTGTAGAAGGCTGTCAGTAAAATGTTATTCTGTGATGGAATAAAAATGCAGTTGGATTTTCCATTTTCCTTTTTTTCTTTAAAAAAATTAATTACCCAATCTATGACAGGGAAATGATTTGGATAGGATTACAATAACATGGCTGCCTTCTTCCAAAAACAGTGTCACACCTATCAATCCATTTTTTATGCAGTATTATTTCGTTTTTCATTTTTCTATATATTTTTTTGCCATAGTTAGCAGTTGAACCAAGTGGAATGAGAAGTATAAAAGCATAACTAAGGGTATGTTCACACGGGGCAGATATGCTGTGGAAAACTTCACAGAAAATGTGACTCAGATTCCATAGGATATTCCGTCTGAAAGTCAGTACCAAATAATGTTTGATTTTTACCGCTGTGGACAAGAAGAGGCGAGCTGAGGGGATTACAAAAACATTGGAATGATGTCTCATCCTATGTGACACTACGGCCTGTGATTGGTTTAAGCAGTCACACAGGATAAAATATCATCCCAGGAAGCCGGATCAGCAAAAGTTCGGGGAGCAGGAACGCTTTGCTATGGGATCGTCAGAAGTCTAGCTGCGATTTTTGCTGCGGAAATGACTCTATTAGGCAGCAAAACTGCAACATTTGCCAATTGTTGTAGATTTTCTCTTCCTCTTAATTTGATGGAGAAAATCTGCAACACGTGCACAACCAGTCCGCAGCATAAACTGATATGCTGTGAATTAAAAAATCTGCACCGCGGGTACATTTCTACACGGAAATTTTTCTGCAGTGTGTGGATGAGATCTGCTCAATCTCATCCATTTTGCTGCTACCGTAATACGCTGCAGATTTTCACAATTACGCTACATGTAAACATAGCCTTATACTTTTCCCCTCTTTTGTATATACTACCGTGTTGTTTGGCCCATAAAATTGCAGCAAAAACGGCATGTGTGAATCCAGCTATAATCTTTAGCTTTGCAGCGACTTTAAGCGTGGGAGGGCAAGTCCAGCAATAGCCACCAATAGTCGCGTTTATAGGAAAATATCGAACAGCATAATATGTACGACCCAAATCAACTGAAGAGATCGCTCCCAAAAGTTGCAGTTCTCTTTAATTTTTTTGCAGTACACAATACTGCAGTCCATAGGAATCGCTGGCAATTGTCATATATTAGTTACACAACAGTAGCTCAACCTTTCTATTGATTTTTTTGGAGAAAAAAAAACCATCATAGACTTTCAGCATTGTGCAAAGAGCTAAATACATCAGGGTAAAAAACACTTGTGAATTGATGTACTGTAGTTTTCCCTACTTATACCCCTTTTTCACTTTGTACTGTACATAATAATATAACACCACAAAAAGCCAAAATAAAAATACTTTCGTAAACTGACCCATTACCAACCAAGTCAACCATAGGGTAAAGTTAAACTTTGAGATATATTTCTCTTTATCGTCTGATCTTCATGCCAAATATCATTAATTTCCAAAGACTAGAAAGGCATCCTATTGACACATGTTGGAATTAGGTCAATGTAGTATTTGGTGTTTTTGAAGTACCAAACAATTCCTATGATCGGTTTATTTAAAAAATCTATCTTTGTAAAAATAAAGTCTGCAGGAGCTCTGAATATAATGATATAATTGACTATTTGAACAAGCTTTGAAAATATTGTATATGATCTCATAGAACACGTTTTATTAGGGTAATTAAGTTACATTAAGTTACATTTCAATTTAGCGTGTTTTGGTGATTTAAGCCAGTCACCATGTCTGCTACTTCACTAACATCCATCTCTCTTGATGAATACACTTTTATGTTTATGTCATATTCTGTACTGTTAATTTAGGAGTTAGATAAAAAGTGCATCAAAATCGTATTAGTCTCAAGTCCCAACTTAAACATTCAAGGCTTTGTTCTCACCAGAAACATCAAATACATCCAACGTCAAAAGACAAAAATAGTTGAAGTATTGTACAGAATGACAAATGATACTTCTTCATGCTTTGTTTTGTTTTTTATAAAGTAAACATGTCAAAATTAAGTACGTATTACACAAGACTTACACAAGTCTTGTAGAGTGGTTACCTTTAATTTATCTTTGTAAAATTTGATCTGTTGGAAACCATTGGATAAAACAGCATATCGTAGAAAAATTCTACCGTTCCCTGAAGAGCAAGTATTGCATATTGCCGTAGGCCAGGATAAAATTTAGCTTTTTGTACCAAATAATAATGTAAAGATGAGAGAATCTTTCTTCTCCATTGATTATGCAGCAAATTTCAACCTTGGAAAATAAATTTTGACCATCTCTTTTAATGTAATATTTTAAAATTATGACCCCCATCATGATCTCCAAGACTCCTCCTGAGCTGCACCTGTTCTGGAATATTTTTGCAGTTAGGACTACAGCCCACTGGAATAAAGACTTATGTCTCTGACCTGAAATATGTATTGGCTGGATAAGATAATTAAAAAGTACCTCTGACCGATGGAAAATATGTAATTATATTACATATTTGATGTTGTACCGACGCATGAAAATAGTTAGAAAGCCGTATGGTAGGTGAGTGTGTAGGGGAAGGACAATCATCATAATAAATATGATATGTTTTAGTTTCTGAAGTATATGTCTCCTTGAGTGATTCCATTTCATCATATTATAAAATAGCATGGCTCCATGACTTTCTCAATGGTCCACAATTGTAAGGGAGAGGAAACTAAATTGCCAAAACCGGTGAAGGTCTTCTGAGCAGCTAAAAAATGCAGCAAAAACTCAATAGATGGTGTAAAGGTGACCTTCAGGGGACAGGTAGCACTAGTAACCCTAGAGTGTAGATTTATTTGGGCTATCCTCTCTGTTGATTAATATTTATCTGATGAGAAGTAGTAAAGGGTTTTATGGTATATGATTTAATTTATTTAAACAAGACTGGTCTTCTTTAACTTCAAAATTCCCAAGAACTTCAAAGAACATTGATTCTTGAAGTAAATATTCTTGGAATTGTTTCCAATTTTGACACATATTTGAGAAATGTCCTTGATTCGCTAACTCTACATTAGCGCTTCTCAATAGTGTAACCTTTGGATCTTGCCGATTGATTTTCTGTCAAACAGACAAGACATAAGGTTGAAGGAAGCAGTTGATTAACATGACATTAAATGTTCTGCGGACTTTAAAGGACGTGTTCTGGAGAACTCATACAAATGAAGTTTTGGTTAGAGCCATTGTTGCCGGTAGATCATAAAAAAATGCAGACATTTGTACTTTTTAGCCAGTTTTCTGTATAGGAGATGTTTGTTAATTTGTGCTAATTCAGAGGACATAACTAGATGAACACAGACATATTATACTCACATGTTCTGCAATGCAAAATCTATAAATTTATTGTATGAAAATTCTACAACTGAAAGGTTTCCATAGCTATAAATACAATATGTGTTAAATACAAGAAAATATAGATGTATAATTCTGTAATATAGTAACAGTCTATGCAAAAATGCAGCCCCAGGCTTAGCTCTTAGGAACCATGGCAGCAGGGAAATGCAATTTTACAATACATTGACAGATATCTATTGTCTCTTCCTTTTTCAGTCATGTATGTATTGCTAGATATCTAGATTGAGTCAAACATGCCTATAATGTAAGTTAATTTTCTGTCATAGAGTTTCATGTTATTTAGCGTTCTACTGTACAATAGAATGGCAGCATGGGCCGTTCTTGTTAATTGGTCACAGACTTTGCTGAAAATTAAAAAGTGACTGCAAAAACCCCCCAAAAGAATACTTTTGTATCACATGTACTGCAGCTCCATGGGTAGAATGCCATGTTCTCAATCTGCTGGTACTCCATATCCGTTACCACTGAAAAAGACAGACTCACTAAATATTTTTTGCCCCGGCAATATGTCGTCTTCTGCAAAATACAGGAAGCCAAAGTTCTGACGGCAGATCAACATAACTAACTAGCAGCCCTTTTGAAAAACAGACGGTAACCAGACTGGTCTCCACAAGTACATGGAGATTCACGCACTGACACTTCTCATATTGGTTGGAAGACTCCCAAACTCATGTACTACCTCATGTACTACCTCACAAGTGCAATAGTTGTGGTGATTATTCCTAGCTCCGAGAGACTCCAAAATGGACAATTGCAATGAGAAACAGGTTTTCACTGGAGTTTTTCTTCAAGGTGCAATAATCTATCCATCCATAGTGACAAAACGGTCAACTTTTACCAATAGAAATCTGTTCTGTTGGTAGGTTCTGCTTAACATATTCTTGATTACCAGTCTTTATCATTAGCAAGAAATCTTTTAAAAATATGGTGATGCAAATATATCTTTAGGATTGGAGTGATTTCCCATGTGAAAATTCCAATCATTGAAAAAAAATATCCTTGTTAGTCTAGTGTCATCCATCATCCGATGCATGAATACATATTGCATTCTTCATCTGATTGGCGGAATCTCATTATGTTCATACCTACCTATCATAAACATATGTCTCACAGGACAGATAGATTATTGGCTAGGTGATCCCTGTGTACGGTATTACACCTCCTCCAAAATAAATTATACCAGAAAATAGAAACTTCAAAACATCATTTACCTACAAAAAAGGAAACAAGGGAGTCATGTGCTATTGTTAGTATGAAAGTAGAAAAGAATCTCAATTTTTTTAGATCATAACAAGGAATTTAAAATATACAAAAGATCCAAACAGTATTAACTGTATACGGGCCACATACAGAGTAAGAGACATCAATAGCAAAACAGTGTATATCACATGCAAAAAGCTGCATCGCAGTGTCAAAAGCTACGATGTCAATTGCATAACACAATGGGTATGTGATACCTTATCTAGGGCAGATTTATGAGTCAAAAAATTGCAAGGTGCAGAAAAGTGAATTTATATAGATGAAGTCAATATATATGAATATACAAAAATAATCTTTGTATATCCACAGTGAAGAGAGGATGAGGAGTGGACCTTGCTGTACCAAAATGGTTAGCAACAAAGCATATAGTGCAGCAAGACAACAAAGATTGGTAATACCAATTCCCTAATGGCAGAAAATCCCAACCCCCATTCAAAAAGACCGATACCATAAGGTATTAGGAACCAGGTGCATTACCCATCATTGTAGTACAGACTGTGGGCCCTGGAAATTCCCCTGTGTGCATTTTGATATTACCCATTTGATATTACCCATCAAAACTATATGTAAATATTTTTATTTTTTTTAAATCTTGCTTTTTTATGTTTTTTTTGTCCATAATAATTTTTCTTCCATTTCAAAATGTGTTGTATTTAACTTTTGTACTTTAAAAAAAAAAGTTTACAAGGAAGAGCTTGACTTTGATACCTTTACAGGCCTCTATTTTTTTCTTACCACTGTTTTTATTTATAAACTGGAAAATAAATAAGATACAGCATCAAACTGTGCCACATAGAAAATTAGACTAAGCAATGCAGAATGATTCAGCGCAACTCATTTGTTAAAAGAATTTATTCACAGGTCAAAAGATATTGAGACAAAGACAAAAGGGAAACCATTTTCACAATGTATAATGTAGCAGCTCGCTGTAAGCGGGGTATGAATTAGAAACATCAGTCAGGGCACTATCTTCGAGCAAGTTTTGAATAATGTAAAAACTTCTTCCCTTCCTTCCACTTTCAACCCAAAACTTCTTTTTAAGCAGGTTGAAATTTATAATGTAATGTCATTGTGTTTTTTTGTTGAACTGTATTTCATAATAGTAATTAAATCTAAAAACATTACACACTTTATAAACACTTTTAAAGTTTCTGCATATCCACTTTTGAAGACTTTAAATAATTATGAGAATACAAGCTATTTGGAAGAGGCAATCATTTTGTGGACTTAAAGCCGTTATGTGAGCTTAAAGGGGTTGTCCAGGATAAGAAAAACATGGCTGTTTTACTTCCAAAAACAACGCGCCACCTGTCCATTAGTTGTGTCTGGTATTGCAGCTCAGCTCTATTAAAGTGAATGTGGACAGGGGGGGGTGCTGTTTTTGGTAGAAAACAGGCAAGTTTTTCTAATCCTGGACAACCTCTTGTTTAATGAGACAACCCCTTTCAACATATAGGACAACCGTTATTAGGATCAGTGCCTTCTGTTATCAATGAGCAGCTCTCATGGACCTGGCTAATCCATTTGAATGTTCCTGTATGTAATATATTTCCCCTGCCATTGTAGGGGAAATGTATGGCTTGCCCACTGGCGTAGCTATAGGGGTCGCAGCGGTCGCAATTGCGACCGGGCCCCGAAGCCAGGGGGCCCACAGCCCCCCGCACCACATCAATAAAAAGTTACTATAGTAACTCGGGCCGCAGGCCCCTGTTACTATAGTACTTGACATTACTTACCTTCCTGGTTCCGGAATCCCGCGCACAGCATCGAGAGGACAGAACTACCGCTGCGGCTGAAGAGGAAGGTAAGATTAGCCCTGACTGGCGGGGTCCAACTCCCGGGACCCGCCAATCAGCTGTTTTGAAGGGGCCGCAGCACTTGTACGAGAGCTGCTCCCCTTCATTCCGGTCACACTGTGAATCGGTGTCGGCGATTCACAGTGTGAGCGAGTAGTGAAACAGCTGATTTGCGGGTCCCGGGAGACACATCAGCTATTGATGGCCTATCCTGTGGATAGGCCATCAATGTTTAGGGACTGCACAACCCCTAAGCCTACGATGTAGCAGGCTTAGGGGGCCCATGAGACAGGATCACAGATTGTGTGATCCTGTCTGCTGGGCCCTGTATCTAAGCCAATGACATGGTAGGCTTAGATACATGGCCTATGCGTGATCCTGTCTGCTGTGCCCTGTATCTAAGCCAATCACATGGTAGGCTTAGATACATGGCCCATGCGTGATCCTGTCTGCTGGGCCCTGTATCTAAGCCAATCACATGGTAGGCTTAGATACATGGCCCATGCGTGATCCTGTCTGCTGGGCCCTGTATATAAGCCAATCACATGTTAGGCTTAGATACATGGCCCATGTGTGATCCTGTCTACTCGGCCCTGTATATAAGCCAATCACATGGTAGGCTTAGATACATGGCCCATGCATGATCCTGTCTGCTGGGCCCTGTATCTAAGCCAATCACATGGTAGGCTTAGATACATGGCCCATGCGTGATCCTGTCTGCTGGGCCCTGTATCTAAGCCAATCACATGGTAGGCTTAGATACATGGCCCATGCGTGATCCTGTCTGCTGGGCCCTGTATATAAGCCAATCACATGGTAGGCTTAGATACATGGCCCATGTGTGATCCTGTCTGCTGGGCCCTGTATATAAGCCAATCACATGGTAGGCTTAGATACTTGGCCCATGTGTGATCCTGTCTGCTGGGCCCTGTATATAAGTCTACCACACTGTAGGTTTAGATACAGGGCCCCAGCACACAGTAATCTTATACTGTATAAGATTACTGTCTGCTGGACCCTGTATCTAAGCCTACGTTGTGGTAGGCTTAGATACAGGGTCCCACAGGTAGTATCACACATGGGCCCTGTATCTAAGCCTAACACATGTGTTACTAATCGTTTTTCTTGTGTTTTTCTTACAGGTTCGGTCGTTGGACTACGGCGGATTCCAGGACTACTTCAATGACGGCTTTTTTTTTTATTATCAATAAAATGGTTAATGAGGGTTGTGTTTTTTTTTTTTATTTCAATAAAATATTTTTTCTATGTCTTTGTGTTTTTTTTTAAACTATATTACTACCGCCTTAGTAATGGCCGCCGGCTGATTGACAGTATCCATTGCTAAGGCGGGGCTTAGTGTTAGCAGGTGCAGAGGCCAACACTAACCTCCTTTATTACCCCGGTACCCACCACCACCAGGGGTGCTGGGAAGAGCCGGGTACCATCCAGTACCTGACCATCTGTAGTGATGGTCGGCCACTGGGGTGGCCGCAGGCTGGTATTATCAGGAGGGGAAAGGCCAGATACAGTGGCCCTTCCCACCCTGGTAATGCTAGGCTGCTGCTGCTTTATTGTATCTGGCTGGTTATGAAAAATGGGGGGGGACCCAACGTCATTTAAAAAAAAAAAAAATAATTGGAAAGAACGATGTGGGGTCCCCCCCCCCAATTTTCATAACCAGCCAGATACAAACACAGCAGCAGCAGGCAGCATTACCAGGGTGGTAGGTGCCACTGTTTTTGGCCTTCCCCAGCCTAATACTACCAGCCTGCGGCCGCCCCGGTGCCTGACCGTCACTGCAGATGGTCGGGTACTGGTTCGTACCCGGTTCTTGCCAGTACCCCAGGTGGCGGTGGGTACCGGGGTAATAATGGGGGTTCGTGTTGGCCTCTGCACCGGCTAACATTAAGCCCCTCCTTAGTAATGGAGGTTGTCAATCAGCCGGCGGCCATTACTAAGGCGGTGATAATAAAGTTTAAAAAGATACAAGCACATAGAAAAAATATTTTATTGAAATAAAAAAACACAACCCTCATTAACCATTTTATTGAGAATAAAAAAACGCTGTCATTGAAGTCCTCGTATCCGAAGTCCAACAACCGAACCTGTAAAAAAACACAAACACACAAAAATAATCCGTAACACAAAGAAGCAAAATTATTATTCTTACCTTTCCTGGGTCCAGCGCTGGAGCCGCAATGTCAGCGAGCTGAGCGCTGTATCTAATCCAATCATGTGTGATACTGTCTGCTGAGCCACTGTATCTAATCCAATCATGTGTGATAGTGTCTGCTGGGCCCTATATCTAATCCTATCATGTGTGATACTGTCTGCTGGGCCCTATATCTAATCCAATCATGTGTGATACTGTCTGCTGGGCCCTGTATCTAATCGTATCATGTGTGATACTGTCTGCTGGGCCCTGTATCTAATCGAATCATGTGTGATACTGTCTGATGAGCTGTGTATCTAATCCTATCATGTGTGATACTGTCTGCTGAGCTGTGTATCTAATCCAATCATGTGTGATACTTTCTGCTGAGCCACTGTATCTAATCCTATCATGTGTGATACAGTCTGCTGAGCTGTGTATCTAATCCTATCATGTGTGATACTGTCGGCTGAGCTGTGTATCTAATCCCATCATGTGTGATACTGTCTGCTGAGCCACTGTATCTAATCCTATCATGTGTGATACTGTCTGCTGGGCACTATCTCTAATCCTATCATGTGTGATACTGTCTGCTGAGCCGCTGTATCTAATCCTATCATGTGTGATACTGCCTTCCGAGCCACTGTATCTAATCCGATCATGTGTGATACTGTCTGCTGAGCCACTGTATCTAATCCTATCATGTGTGATACTGTCTGCTGAGCCACTGTATCTAATCCTATCATGTGTGATACTGTCTGCTGAGTCATTGTATCTAATCCTATCATGTGTGATACTGTCTGCTGGTCCCTGTATATAAGCCTATCATGTGTGATACTGTCTGCTGAGCCACTGTATCTAATCCTATCATGTGTGATACTGTCTGCTCAGCCACTGTATCTAATCCTATCATGTGTGATACTGTCTGCTGAGCTGTGTATCTAATCCTATCCATAGTTTATAGGGTCGTAGTGCTATCGATATGCTATGCTGTCTCCAATACACACTTTTTTTTTTGGGCGGACACATATGTATTGGGGCTATTTCCCCTGACATTTTAAGCCCTGAGGGTTTGTTCACACGGCAGCGTCCATTAAGGCTGAAATTACGGTGCTGTTTTCAGGAGAAAACAGCACCGTAATTTCAGCCGTAATGGCATGTGCAGGCGTCTTTCGCTGCGTCCGTTACGGACGTAATTGGAGCTGTTTTTCCATTGAGTCCATGGAAAACGGCTCCATTTACGTCTAAAGAAGTGACAGGCACTTCTTTGACGCGGGCGTCTTTTTTACGCGCCGCCTTTTGACAGCTGGGCCCCCTCCGGTGCTAGCGACACCTACAGGCATGAGAGGGCCTGTGTAAGGCTCGGCGTCACTGGCCCCACAGTAGCGGCGCTACCGCTGTAGCAGCCATAACGGCTGCTAGCGGCGCCACTGGGCATTTGAGTGGGCGTGTCGGCTGGCGGCACGGGCCCCCTCAAGCCCCGGGCCTCGTAGCAGCCGCTACTGCTGCTACCGCGGTAGTTACGCCACTGATGATCATTATATGATAACTGTTCATGTTTCCTGGAGACAGGATTGACTAAATCTTCCAATATTACTACTCAGGTCGTTTATTTTATCACGTTTATTTAAGCACTTCACCCGTCCTGATATTAACCCATCATTTATGTTTATACATTAGGCATTGTGTGCCTGTGTTATGCCCAGTGTGTCTTCTTTGTCTTCATGTTTACTTTCCCTGCATTTCTAATATCTTAAGTAGGCAGGTAAGCAGAAAATTGCATATTGAACAGAAATACATTCTTTTGGGAATTGAGGCCTTGTATAGATCCTGAGGGATGATAGTTATTTGTGTACAGCTGTTCTAAGTAAGCTGAATAAATTCTAAGAAATATTTAGTTTTATGTCACATAATTTGCATAAAAAAAATGTGAGTGAGCTGCCTGGCAGGAGTGATAAGTTTTTATTTTTAAATTCTTCACCGTGATAAGGAAAGGACATAGCTTTTACATAGCACAAGATTTTTTATGTTTCTAACTATAACCTATTTCTATAGTGAAGTATGATACTAAGGTCTGGGCATCTCAGGAGCCATCACGTGACATATCAGCCCATTTATTTACATTTACCTGCACGATGTGCACCTCAATGTTGAGAAGAAGGAAGGTTTCAACTAAGACCCGGTTCACACTGGGTTTGGGTACTATGTTCAGCATATATACTAGGAAATTCTCCCAATTTGCAGTATATGTCTAACATGCCCATAGGCTATAATTAGCCAAAAGACTGTCATTTTGGCATTTAGCTGGTATACAGTACGTCTGGATATCTTTGCCTAAATTGTATAATTGTATTTCTTCAATTCAACTGTATGCAGAAAAAAAATTATACATAGCTTGCTGTAAGCTTTTTTTTCAATGAGTGTCAATGGCAGGCATATGTAATCTTATAGTCATACATTCAGTAAAACGTCTCAAATGGTCCTACCATAAAGGCAGATTTACAAAGACTGGTGCTTCATACATCAGTCTTAATCCAGACTTCGCTGAAATAAAATGCGCCAAATTCGCTAAAAGGAAAACATATCCTATTAAATTTGCCAGAAGTTGAAATTTACTCCTTCTAGACTTAGATTTGCGCTTGAATTTTCAACAGTTTTTGACGCAAATTATAGTAAATCTGTTGGTGCTTTGTCCCGCCCCCTTCCGGCTAACTCAGCCCTCTTTTATCGCCACTATTAAAAATGACGTGAGGAGTAAAAAGTAATATGCACCAAAAACAAAAATCCATTTATAAATTTCTCACCTAGTTGCCAAATGCAGTGTAAACCTCGCCAAACTGCAAATTGCCCTCCATATTGCAGCCACAAAACCCAAATCAACACGATGATTGTACTGCCACGTGGCATCAACACCACTTACGCTTGCTAAACAGCAGTTAAAATAGTGGCTGCAATACACAGTATTCACAGCTAAAGTATTTCCATGGGGAAAAACACGGTGGTGGATTTCTGCTATCTAGCACTCCTACGTGGGATCTTTATAATGCAGACGATCTGATATATGGTATGGCACTACTATCCATTCCTTGATTGGTCAAGTAGTTACAGTATATTTCAGTCTACATTACTGCAGTTCCGTTCACTGTCAACAAGGTGGGGGCAGGGAGCTTTCCTGACTTTGCTATATGGCTCTATGATTTCTAGTTACACCCCTGAGCGGTATGCAGAATCAGAACTGACTATAGGTAAGGTGCACCTAAGAAATGCATAAAATGGTGCTGTACCAGTCCACAATAAAATAACACTGAGGTACTTTGCATATAGTGTTAGGAAAATAAATATGCAGAACTGCCCCAATAGCAGAGGTAATATCCAAAGGTAGAGCAGGCTAGCCCCAGAAAAATGTAATTGCACGTTCCTTCCTATATCAGTAGGTGAGCAATCTATAGGTGTTGAATAAAACTTCTGAAAAGAAATTCTATTTATAAGAATATCAAGGATTTCCCTGCAAACCTAAGGTAAAGTGATCGATAAAGACTATTATGCATAGTATTACATATTGTTTAGTTTTCCCCTTTAATGATCAGCACTTCCTCATGACCATAGTCAATCAGCAATCTATTAGGGTTTTCTTCATTCCCGTATACAATATCCTGTATATCTAGTTTCACCTTAAAGACCGCATTGGCAGATCTGCAACTCGAAGCCTTTTTAGCTGATTTGCTACAACTGCGCTTTGTGGTCAAATGGTAATTATAAAGAAACCATCAATATTTCTAGAATTAGTATTGATTTAGACTTGTAACTTTCTTATTGTCAAGGATGCCAGAGGCAGGATTTTCTGGTTGTCTCTTTCTTTTGACAATTTGCATAAATATGTCATAAATAAAAATAATAATGAAAAAGAAAATAAATATATATATCGATGTCCCAGAGGAAGCCGTAAACCCAGTGTCGGGTGAGATTGTTTGCCGTGCCGCCTATGCTTTTTATCGATTATATCAAACCATTGATGTTTAATCTTGTGAGTATGGATTAAAACCAGTGTGTAGCAAAAGTTCCAGAGGGTGTTGCACTATATTTATTTTCTTCTACACTTGAGATATAGGATTTTACCCTGCGAGGAGCTCGAATGTTGGGAGACCACACGGAGCTCCGTGGAACTACAGGAATAAGAACAACTATTCACACTCATACCAGATTGCGGCTTGTCTATTGCATATTAACTGAGTTTGTCTATACCAACTACATGTTGGATTATCTACCCAGTGCCGTCTGAGCGGTAAAACTTTGCTGTGTTGTACTATATATATTTATATATAGTTGTATTATTTTATATTCTGTTGGTTTTCCAGTTATATAGTATACCCTATTGTAAAATACACCCTGCTCCAACAGTAGGAAACACTGGTGGCATCCAATATGGACCAGCAGCACTTCTGGAAAATAGGTGACCATGCTGCTACAAGTGGGTCTTGGTCTGTTAGGCAGCCAGATACTGTCTTGTAAGTTTGACACTTGTGATGGTTATGTAGTGTGAAAGTGTGAATGACTTTCATGTAAATATATAGGGAAAACATAGTTGTACCTAATGCATTATGGGAATTTTGTGGTATGGAGTATGCAAACACACACAGTCACACATGCGGACATGGGTAAATGTAGACCTGAAGATTACACCCTAAACATTGTGGGAGAATGGAGCTGCTTATTGTCACGTAGGGTTCGTGGACCCATTGGGCCGTACCGCCTTGGTGGTATGGCAGCTGGCCAACAGGGCGCAGGTCAGAGCTATAGTTTATATAGGGTACCTGTGGAAGCTCGGACAGTAGCAAGGCAGGCTTGGCAGGAACTAGGCAGCAGGTAGACTTCAGGCGTGGAGAAGCAGGACAGGCGTGGTATACAGCACAGCACGGCCACAGCTAAGCACGGCACTAGATCAGGATACAGGTTACAGGATACAGGAACAGGAACACTGGGAGCAAGAAACACTAGGGGACCAATTGCAAGACAGAATTGGAATACAACAACAAAGCTCAGGCACGGGAGGATGGGGCTGGGACCTTCTTATAGCCCAGGGTGCTCTTGAGCAATTAGCTCAAATCACCAACATGGGTGCGCTCTGGCTTCTTAAAGAGGCTCTGTCACCAGATTTTGCAACCCTATCTGCTATTGCAAAAGTCCAAGTGGGCGTGTTTAAAGTAAAAGTCCAAGTGGGCGTGTATTATGTGCGTCAGAACGCCCAGCTAGTAAAAGTAGTAAAAACGCCCCGATGTACGCACATAATACACGCCCACTTGGACTTTTACTTTAAACGCGCCCACTTGGACTTTTGCAAGCCTCATTTGCATAAATACAAAAATGGTCATAACTTGGCCAAAAATGCTCGTTTTTTAAAAATAAAAACGTTACTGTAATCTACATTGCAGCGCCTATCTGCTGCAATAGCAGATAGGGGTTGCAAAATCTGGTGACAGAGCCTCTTTAAGACTGGACTGAGCTCGTGAGCGCACCCTGGTGGTCACTGTGGAGCAGGACGGCCGTATGTGCAGACATCTCTTGAGAGAAGGGCGTCGACTGGATGGAAGGTGTTTGTGGTCAGCGACTACGGACGTTACACTTATCATGAGGACATTTGAACCTTGATAGGAGCTGCTTGAGTATGGAATACAATATTTTAAAAATAATCCCTTATGTTGGTTGCACCCCTATATCAAAAACTTCAGGGCTCATCTAGCTTACCAATGCAGCGTTTCTAATTTACTTTAAGTCAAGTACCCCACTACTCAAATAAACTACATCTACATATTCACAAGGCCATGATCATACACTGTGCTGCATGTTAAAAGCACAGCAGGAGGACAGTGCCAGTATCCTTTGAGGCAAGGCGGGTAGCCATGGTGTACATGTACCACCTTGCCACAACAAGACACATGACATCTAGCAGCATAGGAAGACCCGTATGAAGCTGCTGGATTTAAAAAAAATAATAATTATTGTTCACTTACAAATAACCTATGATATTGATGATATAGAGTTTACTTATTTGTACAGTTGGAGTAGTCTCCGTTTTTTTTCTCCAGTGGGCCCGAGATACCCCAGTGGGACACTAAATATATTAAAAGTATATATAATACTGTACAATATTTGTCATCATATTTTTCATAAAAAATTATCTTAGTGTGCCCAGATGTAGAGATTTGTAACTTGTAAAAAGTAGAAGTATATTTATCTGACACTAATCTAAAGACTACAATTCTGCAGAATAAAATACAGAAAACTACAAAAACAGGAACCATACATGAAAAATAGCCCGATATTACAGGGGAAAAAAATCACTAGCTAATGTAACAAACAATTAGTTTGCAAATATATTTACACTCCATCCTTCCTTTGCAAGCTATAAATCACACAGCAGAAAATGTCATTATATGTAAATGATTTCTTTTTTCTTGTAGTGAAAAGCAGTGGCAGCTGGAAGAGGTGCATGTGATTTCCCTTGGTAGAGAAAGTTAACCCAAGGATTAAAATGGACACATGTTCACATTTGTAGGGCGGATAACAAATAGATGAGCCGATAAATCTAGCAAAACAAACAAACAATAAATATATTTTACTTTTATGTCTCATTTGAATATTTATATGAATTGTTAAGTGATTGATAGGGCTCATTCACCCAAATATTTCATTTCTCATGCCTGTATTTATTCAATTTGTTTCTATCAAAAACTGGAACCAATCCCATTGGGGAAAAATATTATAAACCTGTATATTTTTAAATCAAATGCTTTTATTACAAGCTCAGTCAAACATCAATCCAACTTAATTCACTAAACTGAAAGAAAGAAAATAACTTCTGAGCCTTTCTCTTATACATCTCACTTGACTCCTTGCTTTGTAGTATAGTCACATTTTTTCTCAGATTTAAGTTATTTTATTATGACATTTTTTTCAAAGACTCTGAGATGTGGTTTAGGCTTCGTTCACATTTGCGCTAGGGCCCCGTTCCGACGTTCCTATCGGTGCTTTCCATCGGAACGGGACCCTGACTGACAAAAACAGAAACCAAAGGTTTCCGTTTCCATCACTATTGATTTCCTTTTGGCGGAATCAATAGCGTAGTCGACTTCGCTATTGATTCCATCAAAACGACGGAACCCCTGCACATCGGAGACAAACGGAAACCATTGGCACCGGATCCTTTCACCATTGAAATCAATGGGGATGGAAACGGAAACCTTTGGTTTCCATTTGTGTCAGTCAGGGTCCCGTTCTGACGGAAAGCTCCGATGGAACGTCAAAACGGGACCCTAGCGCAAATGTGAACGAAGCCTTAACCTGTCATATCGTCTTTAGCATGATCCAGTAAGTTAAATTGGCAGTATAATTAGGGGGGAATATGTAGTTAGGCAACAGGACAACATTTTTGGTCTTGGAAGCTGAGGAGGTGCACAGGTCTCACCTTCTGCTATACTTAATACTTAAGACAATAGTGTCCAGTTGTGAACTCCACCTCAAGTTATTAGTGGAGCAGATTACTTTCCCGTCCATTGACTAATCTGTGGTCGGTGTACTATCGGTGTGTCTCTAATTTTCATACATACAGATAGCTAGGAAGTAATATCTTTTTATAAGGAATGGCCAACTGGCCATTGACTAACAATAGATTGACTCTGGATTGACTTTGTTCTTTAATTTGAGTTTCTCTCTAACACTCAAATGTGAACCTGACACCCAGGGATGCAAAAAGGATTTCTACATGACTGTCATGCCTCCCTGAAACTGTTTGCCAAACTTACCCTGGCAACGTCAGTATCTATTCATCCTAATCCAATATCCATTGAGAGAGGCCATAGCTCAAAAGTCATTGGAGATTTACTGAGCTGTGTGATGGGATACAAGACTTCCTCCAGACATCAACAGCTTTTCAAGTGTATAACAATTAACCCAGAGATTGACTTCATTGCTTATTGAATCCTGTTCTATAAGGCCGGATTGCTTCAATGGCTTCTTTTGTAACTCATATTCTAGCACAATGATTCTTATCTGTATTCCCAAGAGCTGCTTACAGATCAGGATTTACAGATATCCCTGTTTGAGCACAGGTGTCTCAATCACTCTTATTGATCCACATGGACACAGTAGTGTACCATTAAATCTGGTCCACTTATCACCCCCGGGGGACTGCTGATATGGTCAGCACATAGGGAACGGACTGTTAGACATACCGTACTTAAAGTTCTTGATTCCATTTTAATTAGATTATACACAAATTTACCATATGTTTTAGAGACAACTAATAAGGTTTTTCTTTTCACAACAGGAAATGAAAAACTGCTTCTGAAATTGAATAGGTGTCTTTAACTTCTTATTTTTTGGCATATAAATGCTCATAATGACAAGCTAGAACATGCATTTATCTCTCTTGCGATTGGTTTGAAGACAAAGAAAGATTTCACAATCATCCCTAGAATGCTATCCCTATATATGTTTAGCTTACAGATTAATTTATAGAAGGTGCACACTGACTACGTCTTATTGGAATCAACATTGCATTATATCTACATAGACTATGTTAATCATACGTAGATGCTGAGGATAGTGCTATGTAGGTCCAAATGGGAACTAGGAACTGATTGAATTTCAATTTTGCCAAATTTAAACGCTAAAATAGAACATATATACCATAGAGGAAGCTCACGTGACTGCTATGGGCCTTTAAAGAGAGAGGTAGCCCAGCCCTGGTTAGCCCCTTACCCTTTGCTACCTAATGCCTGTGCTCCTTTATGCATAAAGGAATTATGCTCAAAACATAATTTTGAGCAACATTTAACTAGGTAAATTATATTTTCGTTTAATTCCTTTCCCAAACAGTCATGTTTTTTTTCTCACTTGTTTCTTTTGCAGGCAGTTTCTGCTTTCATTGTGAATGGAGGAGGCTGCAGCGTGACTCTCCACAAAGGCAGAAACAAGGACGCAGGGCGTTCCTACATTAGTTATAGTGAGAGACAGATTGGCAGTACTATCTTTACCTATATTATTTACAGGGAAAAACAGAGTAGTAGAATATCTGTACCTACAGTGTATCAATTACAGGGAGATATATATTTGCAGTACTATCTGTATCTATATGATTTACATGGAGAGACAGAGAAGCAGTACTATCTGTACCAATATATGGAGAGACAGAGAGGCAGTACTATCTGTACCTATATAATTTGCAGGGAGAGACAATGTAGCAGTACTATCTGTACCTATGTCACTTACAGCAAGAAACAGAGTAGCCGTACTATTTGTACCTACAGTATATTATTTGAAGGGAGAGACAGAGTGGCAGTACTATCTGTACCAATATCATTTACAAGGAGAGACAGAGTTGCAGTACTTTCTGTACCAATAACATTTACAAGGAGAGACAGAGAGGCAGTACTATCTGTACCTATATAATTTGCAGGGAGAGACAATGTAGCAGTACTATCTGTACCTATGTCACTTACAGCAAGAAACAGAGTAGCCGTACTATTTGTACCTACAGTATATTATTTGAAGGGAGAGACAGAGTTGCAGTACTATCTGTACCTATATAATTTACTAGAAGAGACAGAGTGGCAGTACTATCTGTACCAATATAATTTACAGGAAAATACGGAGTGGCAGGATTATCTGTACCCATATCATTTACAGGGAGGTGCAGAGTGGCAGTACTATCTTTACCTTTATTAAATACAGCAAGAGACAGAGTAGGAGTACTATTTGCACCTACAGTATATTATTTGGAGGAGAGACAGAGTTGCAGTATTATCTGTACCTATATAATTTAATGGGAGAGACAGTGGCAGTACTATCTGTACATATATAATTTACAGGTATAAATGCGAAGGCGGTTTTTGTGCCTATCACATTTTTAGGCTCCCCCTAGGATAGCGACTTACAAACTAAACTGAATATTTGCTGTTACATGGTCTGTTTCTATGCAATGTCCCCAACCATTATAAATACATAATCTTATATTTGAAAAAATACCCAACCTGATCGGAAACTGGGGAACTTCATTGCAGTCAGTCTTGTGGATCTAGAAAAGATCTAATGGCTATCTGTTAGGTCACGTTAAGTGTAAGGCTTCGTTCACATCTTCGTCAGGGCTACGTTCCGTCTGAGCTTTCCGTCGGAACGGAGCCCTGACTGACACAAACGGAAACCATAGGTTTCCGTTTCCATCACCATTGGTGTCAATGGTGACAGATCCAGTGCCAATGGTTTCCTTTTGTCTCCGTTGTGCAAGGGTTCCGTCATTTTGACGGAATCAATAGCGTAGTCGACTACCATTATTCCATCAAAACGACGGAACCCTTGCACAACTGAGACAAACGGAAACCATTGGCATCAGATACGTCATTATTGAAATCAATGGTGATAGAAGTCAGGGCTCCGTTCCGACGGAACAGATGTGAATGAAGCCTAACACAGAGTATGTAACACAGAGTATGTAACAAAGGGTATGCTAATACATTAGAAGTATAAAATAAAGTTGTAAAAGAGTAATCCCTTTTTATTATTAAAAACAAATGTAATAAAAAAATGAGTTAAAAAATAACGAAAAAAAGCAAAAAAAATTAAATAAAAAAGTTATTAGTTAGTATAAAATAAATTATATTGTGCATGCATTAAATAAAAGTACAAAACTACACAGGTAAGGTCGTATTATCCTGAGGATTTAATTTAATAGGTTATTTAGTGTGAAATGTTAACAGTATAACAAATAAATAAACCAAAAAAAACCTTTTTTTTTTCTATGAATTTTTTTAAATGGATTACACAGTAATTTATTTGCACCCCAAATTGCGCCAATAAACTATTTCTCTAGCATAAAACAAAGAAGAGGGAAAAAAAGACTTCACTGGAGTAATGGATATGTATATAGTCTGGATTTGAATTGAAAGGACCCTTTATACTGCATGTCCTTCAAATAATCCACCCGTCGTACTTATCTTAACCCGACCAGTATGCAATGCTCTGCTCACAAAACGATTGAAAAACATATTTTTATTTCTTTGGGACAAGACCTCAACAGCAAATATACTGATTCATTTACTCGTTAAAGTCAATCTCTGCAAAAAAAGAAAATTCAGTTTTAGCTGCAAATTGTAGGACTTTGCATTCCATAACTCTACAAAGTCCTCCTGACCTTTACATAACAGTCAGTGGTTTTAATGTTGTCACTAATTGGCACTAATATTAGGCACTACACTATATGACGCTTATAAACTGGCACTGTATAGTATGGTTATTTGTACACTGTATGACCGTACAGCCTATGGTGGAAGGGGCACCTAGAGATCTTGCCGCACAGGGCATAATTCAACATAAGTTGCTCCTGTCCTGAACCCCTTCTTAGACACGGTTATGAGAACCAGCCTCAACAGTCCTTTCCAATAACATAGGACTCACTGGT
This sequence comes from Rhinoderma darwinii, assembly GCF_050947455.1. Lineage (NCBI taxonomy): Eukaryota > Metazoa > Chordata > Amphibia > Anura > Rhinodermatidae > Rhinoderma > Rhinoderma darwinii. Next base: position 376,288,447 of record NC_134690.1, read on the forward strand.
TGACATACATGAAAAGAGTCCTTCAAGGAAGGAATAGAATGTTCTATGTCTAATCATTGATACTTATGAGCATCTTGTTTTGAAAACATATTTTATGGTTTGCAATTGTGATTTCTTAAATAAAAAATAATGAATCAAATTGTCTATATTTTAATATACAGTAGTTTCTAAAAATAATGAAATGTACAGGGACCTACATGAAATTACATTTTACGAGCTCCTTTCAGAAACCGCCAGATTCCATTCCCAAAGCAAATCCGATTTTTAATCACTTCTGTGGCTGCAATTACATTTTTTAGTAAGAAGTATAATGTTGAACTCTGGCAATCTGCTGCTTAGTAGGAAGTGCACAGAAGTTCATACGAGGATTTCTGCTAAATATTGTTTACTTGTTACTTGCAAGTAGAATCATTTCTCTGTCAAATTTCATGTTTACCAGCTGTAAGTGACGTGAACCGTATCTGTGCGTTGACTTAGTCTCTCACGTGAGATGAAAGGGCATACGTTGTCATTGTGTCTGTCATAAATTAGCTTAGTGCTTCCAGATAGGGCTGTCAGTGGCATGGTAATCTGTGTGTTTTATGCAGACGGGTGATGGTAATTCAAAACTGTATAAAAGCCATCCTGACTTGTGGACAGCTGAATATCCATCTTGCTGTTTAGCTGCCAGAATCTCTGCAGAATATATGGCCTTACCTTCAATAATTAATAATTACAATGACCGGTTTGATTACTTTAGAAGGCTACATTGACTCAGGTTATTTTTTTCTAGAGAAGAAATATATGGGAAACAAAAAAGGTGCACTAAGAGGGATCTAAGACTACGAGCATTAAAGTTGATGTGCCCCATAAGGATGCAGCTATTTTTTTTTTATTTTTTTTTTCATCTCTGCTTTCCGAAAGCCATATTTTTTTATTTTTCAGTCAACATAGCCATATGAGGGCTATTCTTTCTGAGGGAGGAGTTGAAGCTTTTATTGGTACCCTTTTGTGGTATATACAACTTTTTGATTACTTTTTATTCAGAGGCGGGATAAACAAAGAAAACAGCAATTCTAGCATTATTTTTACGTTTTAGATTTTTACAGGGTTCACCGTGTGGGATAAATAATGTGGTAAGTTTATAGTTTGGGGGGTTATGGATGCATCATGTACTGTAGCTGCTTTGATAGACTAGATAGAGTGTTCTTCCTTTGTGGCCCTTCCTGTAGTATACCCAGACACTGTTGCCTATAGTCGCTATGCCACTGTTCATCAGAGCCATGCCATTATTTTGCTAAAACTACAGCAATTATTTCCATTATACCAGAAGGTATAAGAATTTGCTTTGTAATGAAATCATCCTAAAGAGATTTCTGAAAACAAATTTTGGTTGGCTTGGGAAAAGATCAGACATCAATATGTGAATTCATAATACTAGTCATATCTCTAGTGCATAGAATACATACAAGGCTGTGTTCCTGCTTGGTTTTTGGGCAGTATGTTTTTTTTGCTCTGCAGTTAGATGACATAAGTTTTTTGTCAGTCACTCAAACAGTGGCTTCAAGGATCAAAAAAACTATTAATCATAAAATACTTCTGCATCTGTTTGTAAAAAGGAATAAGATTTATCGACTTATCCGTCATGTTAAAAAAAAAATAATAAAAAATATACTGCTTGACAGTGGCGGATTAAGTAGACTATGGGCCCTGGGCTGTTACCCAAACTTGGGCCCCCCTTCTCCCCCGCCGAGCCGTAACACTACCTTTTTGTGCAAGCATTAACAAATGGGTGTTACCATTCGCCTTGTCAAAGGGCTGTGTCCCTACATACTGACAGTCTCCAACCATCGCTGACAGTATTAGACTGTGCAGGGACACATCCTCCTAACAAGGGGAATGGTAACACGCATTTGTCTATCAGTCCTGGACTGCACAAAGACTTTTAGTGAAACACAAGGATTTCCTATAATAAACATGTCAGGAGAGGGGACAGATTCTCTATAAATCTAGTGACTCACATGTGACGACTCCTCAGATTCTGGTAACTTTTTTCCTCTTTTCTTCTCCATCCGGTCCAGACTTCATGACGACTTCTCCCGGCCATGACCCATTTCTGCAGAATTTGCCACTTAGATGTCTTCTGTTGCTCACTTTTCCAACATTTCTACACCTATAAACGAAAACAAAATGATCATGGTGCCACAGACTGTGTCTCTAACTATAATAGCACCAAACACTGCACCCCTGAATATAATTGTGTCAAACACTGTATAGTAAAGCACCACGTGCACAAAGGCCCCTGTATATAGCGTCACACACATCCCCCTGTATATAGCGTCACACACACATCCCCCTGTATATAGCGTCACACACACATCCCCCTGTATATAGCGTCACACACATCCCCCCGTATATAGCGTCACACACAGCCCCCCCCTGTATATAGCGTCACACACATCCCTCTGTATATAGCGTCACACACAGCCCCCCTGTATATAGCATCACACACACACACAGCCCCTGTATATAGCATCACACACACAGCCCCTGTATATAGCATCACACACACAGACCCTGTATATAGCATCACACACACAGCCCCTGTATATAGCATCACACACACACACAGCCCCTGTATATAGCATCACACACACACAGCCCCTGTATATAGCATCACACACACACAGCCCCTGTATATAGCATCACACACACACAGCCCCTGTATATAGCATCACACACACACACAGCCCCTGTATATAGCATCACACACACACAGCCCCTGTATATAGCATCACACACACACACACACACACACACACACACACACACACACACACACACAGCCCCTGTATATAGCATCACACACACACAGCCCCTGTATATAGCATCACACACACACAGCCCCTGTATATAGCATCACACACACACAGCCCCTGTATATAGCATCACACACACAGCCCCTGTATATAGCATCACACACACATCCCCCTGTATATAGCATCACACTCACACAGCCCCTGTATATAGCATCACACACACAGCCCCTGTATATAGCATCACACACACAGCCCCTGTATATAGCATCACACACACAGCCCCTGTATATAGCATCACACACACACAGCCCCTGTACATAGCATCACACACACATCCCCCTGTATATAGCATCACACACACAGCCCCTGTATATAGCATCACACACACAGCCCCTGTATATAGCATCACACACACAGCCCCTGTATATAGCATCACACACACACAGCCCCTGTATATAGCATCACACACACACAGCCCATGTATATAGCATCACACACACAGCCCCTGTATATAGCATCACACACACAGCCCCCTGTATATAGCATCACACACACACACAGCCCCTGTAGATAGCATCACACACACAGCCCCTGTATATAGCATCACACACACAGCCCCTGTATATAGCATCACACACACAGCCCCTGTATATAGCATCACACACACACAGCCCCTGTAGATAGCATCACACACAGCAGTGATGAAGGGAGGGAGTGAGTTATGGAAGAATGAAGGGAGGGAAGAACAGATGGAGGGAGTGAGTGATGAAGGGATGGGGGTTTGGAAAAGCACTCACCAGCCTGGAGCGCTGTGTAAAAACTTGACTGGTGGGCGGGCCTTCTTCCCTGCAGATATTCTGCTCCTTCACTGTGATAGACAGACCTGATTGGTGGGCGGGGGTCACATGGGCACGACGTCATCAAAGGTCCTTTAGCCTTCAATTCGGAGCACATTTATGTAGAGGTAACGTTCACTATCCCGGCTAAGCCCGCCCCGAATTGTTCTGCCAGCACCTTCTCTCTGCAGTGACAGTTAGCGCTGCATAGTTTTTACGATTATGTGCAGTTCGGGAAGCAATGGGCCCCCTGAGTGCCGCGGGCCCCCGGCGACCGCCCGAAAGGCCCATATGATGATCCACCATTGCTGCTTGACTGCACCCTTCACAGTTCACAGATCACAGTTTTAAAGTGTAGCTCCATTCCTAGATGGATGTCTTCACCATGTGGTCCCTCGACCACATTGGACCCTCAAAGGTATAGAACAAAGGTGAACTATATTAAAATGTACTTACCAGTAGAATTCATGTTTTATCTTCTTTCGCTCTCCAATACTGGTTTTTAATGCCACTTCCTCGGCAGATTTGTTGCAGAAATTTCTGTGACTGAAAATCAGTTCTATCTATCTGAATGGGGTTGTTTCTGCAGCATGTGCATAGATTTCTACAGGCTCCTTTCAGTTAAATGGGACAGTCGCACATATGTAACAAATTTGCCACGTGTGAATATATCTTGCGTGGTACCAATTCTAGAGAATAGGTGACCATGTTAAACCTAGTGGTGGATATTAATGAGTATCTTATTTTGAAAGCTTATTTTTTGGGGTTTGCAAATGTGATTTCCCAAATACAAAATAATGTATCAAATTGTCTATATTTAATATAAGTTCTTCAAAATTGTATTGGAAGCAGCTCTTCACTCTGGCTGAAAAGGGCACCCCTATGAACGTCCATATGCCCTGCTAGTGTATTGAACAGACATCCCCTTTAAGTGTTGTATATCACTGATAGTGACTGCTGCTGGAGTTATAATGATGTAGTAAATAATGTTAACTCCCAGTACATAAAATGTCTAGGCTACAAAATTTCTTGGCTTCTGGTCACTTGTGGGATATATGGGCTGTACAGTTGGGCACTTTATGTAGAACAGAGAAAGTGGTGCATGAAAATAAAGATGTAAAAGTTGGCAGGAGAATTGGCAGGCATCTACACATGAGGATTCTTCATCGAAACCTAAATGTACTATAAGCTTTTACTAGTATTCTGTGCAGTAATTTTAAAAACACGCACTATTAATTTGCCGCTGTCATGCACCACAGGTAAGGTTACACTGTCAATTTGAAATAGATCTCAAGATTTCTCTTGCCAGGTTTATGCAGTCTGACTCTATACATGCAACTATGCCACAAATTGGATGGAAAATTACTAATTTCCCATTTGAACTTTCTTCTCATTAAAGTAAACTTTTACTGATTTTGTTCCATAAAATGCTTTTGTAATGATCATTTGGGTATTAATTACCTTGAAAAGCAAGGGTATAATGGGACTGTGCTAAGAGACACATTTATGCAGTGTGCAATAATAGACAAATTGTTCCACTGGTATTATATTAGACAGAATCTCTAGTCATTTGGATATTGTGCTAATTTGATGCAACTGGTAGAAAATATTAGTTTCAAGGAATGGAGTGGGAGTAAGGTATTGAACATTATACACACTTGGTATTGCAGCACCAAATATTGAAAATTCTGTCCTGAAGGGATTGATTCCCAATTGAGAGGATTTTATCTTCACATTAGAAATGTACCAGTTCTCTATCACTCATCTTGAAGGACTAGTTCTGTTCTAGTAAATAATTGTATTTCCCATGAAAAGACAATTCGGGAACATTTCTTCTTAGAACTCTACGTTGTGCCGTTCCTCTATTATTCCTAAAGAAAAATTATGAATTAATTGACAACTGGGTGTTACCAGGTGGGGGTGTGTCTGACGCTGTCCAATCAGTGCTGACAGAGTGAGACTGTGTAGTGACACGCCCCTTTGACAAGTGGAATGGTAACACCCAGTTGTCAGTGTAATCATAAATCTCTAGGAGGAATAACAGAAGAATTACAGAGTTGTAAAAGATAGCATTGCTGTCCTGGAAGCCAAGGCCCACAATATCACCTCAGGGACCATTATTACGAAAGATAAACCAATTTAACAATAACCTGTTTCCACACCTTTTTTAATCTACTTGCTATAGGTCTTCATGCATGTAGAAACTAAATTCATTCTCTAGATTGAGGAATCATGAGTCAAAATGCTTGGTACTAACTAAAAAGTTTGGGGGAAGAAAAATAATGGTCTGTGGCGGTTTTTCATGGTTGATGCTGAGCCCCTTTGTTCCAAGGAAATTGTAATGCTACATTATGCAATACGATTGGAGAGAATTGTGTGTTTCAAACTTTGTGGAAATAATTTGAGAAAGGTATAGTTTTATCATAAAAATTAAGGACAAGTACATCAATAACCTACACAGAGCCCTGACTTCAACTGAGCACCTTTGGGTTCAACTGGGGCAGAAAATGCGGAACAGACCTCATCGACCAACATTAATATTTGACCTCCCTCTGAGAATTTCAATGAATTATAGCTTTATAGTCTTAGAATGAGATGTTTAACAGGAACATGTGATGTTCAGATGTCAACATATTTCCTGTCGTGTAGTGTTCATGTATAGGCGTTTTAGTCTATGTTGACCCAGTCATCTCGATATTTTGATAATTAAATATAATGTATAAATGTTGGAAAAAAAAGAAAACAAAAATGTGCCACATAATAGTCCACCATTTTTTATAAATTAATGTATATAGATTTGTTTATTTTATATTCACTTCTTCATCTGCATTTTGCCAATTTGGCAAATTTTTCATTTTGGAGCCATATTTGGCAATGAAGGCTTAAATATGGATCTTTATTATAGCACTATAGCCCCCATTAGCATAACTTGGCATATTCAGCTACGTAATAGAAAAAAATTCAGTTTTCACTGAACCTCTCCATTAAAATATGTTTATTGGATTTAATTAATATACATCTTAAAACGAATAAACCATACCTGCAGTCTAACAATTTATTCAGAGAATAAAGGTCATTATTATAATCATGCTTTGCTGGCGACCTCCATTGTTAGTGACACTCATCTGATGTAGAAGCGATTTTCAATGTAATTCTCCCTCGGGAGACGTATGTGCAGACCAAGCAGCACATGGGCCAATTAGTGAAGACCTTATTCAGGGTCAGCTGATTGTAAGCCTGTGATTTATTGGCCGTTTTCCATGGCGCACAATAAACCTCGTTTATCCTAATCCTTATAGTATTTGGATTTGTTCTTGACTTATAGATGGTCACCCTCCAGCCGCAGTAATATTGACTGATTTGATATTTAAATGTGAAAATATTGTCTACGTTGTATTTCATAAGAAATGTCACGGCAGAATGGAAACGATAGCACGCTGTCAGATTCAAAATGATAGATTCTAGAAAACACTGTTGTTGCATAAAGATGAGCCCTTTTGTGCTACCTTGGAAGGTTGCTATGGCAACAGAACATTGCTTTCTGGGAATTTCAGTTTTCTTGTTTGTTCCGAAAAGTCAAAACCCCTTGTTTGTTACCGTCTTAGATTTTATCCTAACAAGGGATAAAATGATGCTTAGAGTTTATTTTTATCAGTTTCATCTATCACTGATCTTCACTTTAGACGGGCATAGATCATAAGCAGCAGGACTGTGCGGCTGTAATCATCTTGGGAGGCTTTCTTGCATTCGGCAGGAAATAAATACCATGTAACTCTGAAAACACAAGACTGATTAATCTAATGGGTTTCTTCTCAACAGCAGCTCCCTCTATACTTGTTACTAGCAAATATCAATTATAATGCATCTATTTTCCTCTATAGGCATCTTCATGGTGTAATGTTGCAATTAAAAAAAGCTACACATAAGGTCTCATATCAAAATTAGAGCTTTGATGATTTTAGGGCAAATTGTTGCAGGGCATCCGCGCTGGGGTTTACCACAGCGTGCAGATGTTCAATGTTAGAATGTATAAACTCTCGTTCACAATTTGCATTTTTCCCTGTTAAAGGGGTTTCCTGAGTGTAAAAATATGTCTCAATGGCTTTAAAATGCAAAAATAACAAACGGCCATATATGTACATCTGCAATTCTTTGCTGTTTCCCCGATGCCAGGTCATTTTGTGACATCACTGCAGGTGGTGCCGATTGGCTGCCTTGGTCACATGATGTCTAGTGAGTATGGACAATACATCAGCACACTCCTGTATGATTAGAGGACCAGTAGGGGACCCAAACAGCAGTGGTGGAGGAATAATTAGAAAAATAAGTATATTGGAAAGTTGTTGTTTTTTCCATTTTAAGACTTTTGAGACTTATTTTTTTGTCTCAAGAAACCACTCTTTAACTTTAAAGGGTTGTCTCAATAAAACATCCCCTGTTTATATGCCCTATTAAGGCTTACTGGGATCTCCCTCCTCTCTATTAGCCAGAGCAGAGAGCTGGTAACAAAGAGCATATATTACCCTGGCTGATTTGAGTACCTAGCATGTAATACTACATTATAACCCACTGGTTGTACAGATAAAATGTATGACCAGCCATGATAACAGCTGATCACTGGGGTTTCAGAACTCAGACCCATAGAAATCAATTGATCGCCAGGTCAGCTTCATTGTAAACGGTTCTTGTGGTGGTTGTATGTGTTGCGATGTTAGTGCATTTCTTAACCACATCACATCATGCAGTAACTCTTTTTAGGAACCTTAAAGGGGTCTTCTGAGAAAGTATAAATAAGCCTCAATTAATAGGGCACCCGGCTCAGTTTTCCTAATAGTACAAATATCAATTAGACCCCAAATAATTAAAAAGTCTATATTAATTTACATCACAATAATCTTTATTGAAAAACAGGCCAAGGACAAACCCTAAAATCTTACGCTACAAAAAGGCTAAAACAAACAAAGGGGACAACATTCAGATACATACAACAGTATATGTGGATGTATATTACATCCAAAAAACTAGACCAAAAGATGCACTTTATATGACACAAGACCATATAAGGAGACCAATATATATCTATGTGTAACTCAATAATTTACCATAGGGACGACATGATTAGCCAGATAAAAGATAAACCTTATAGTAACCCGGGACGGACATGTTAAATGTCTGTAAATATGGGTGTCCACCTTCCCACACGCCAACGCGCGTTTCGCTAATAAACGCTAATAGTGCCTGTTACACAGAGATCTATATGGGCAAGCAGACAAAAAATTCCCACGGCCTCTCAAAGCCTCGTTCCCTGAGATTCATTACTAGAAAAACAAATAATAACTTGAAATATAATAGGGAACAAAATATGCTCTAATTTCCTATCTATTCTGCTGTATCTCTGTATATCTGGAACCCTTCCAAATCTTCCATAGAGTTTACCATAATTATATTTTGTGTCTATAAATGTCATCACATAAGTATTTAAAAAACACTTTTACTTTTTACAGCATTTTACAGTATTTCAAATGATATTTCAATGTGTCTGTTATGTGAGTGCTTTTCCTTTTTTTTTTTAGTTCATATGGAGTAGGTAGGAAAACGGCATATTACTACACACACTATATACCAATTTGTATGTTTGTTTTTATTTTTGCATTTGAATGTGCAATTCTTATCTATTTTCCAAGTTTCTGTGCAGTTTTTACAGTTTGTCTGGTACACTAAAGAGCCTCCTCCAGATCTAATTTTTATACATACAAGAATATATTTGAAAATAAATTATTTCCCTGGAGCCAGCAGTCTCTAGCAACAGATAGGTTAAGACACTCCAGACATAGTTATGAGAGGGAACATGCATTTATGTCTGTGTTCGCAAATAGAAAATCTACCAAATGAAAATATATAATTTTGCATTTTGCCGTTTTATGACTAAGCATTTACTTTAAATTAATATATTGGGATTACTTGAAAAACTGTGCTAGAGATTAGGAAACTGAAATAATCATACCAGTAATACTCTAACTATAATGTACCTCTAGTAATGTAGCTCATTGAGTTTAACATTTTTTTAAAAAATAAATAATAATTTGCCTTAATAATGTTTTTGTATTTCTTGAATGAATCAAGATCTAAAACCATTATTCAATTCAACAAAGTACTCACTTGGAGACTGCTCTCAATCTAAGAAAATAAAAGCTCTAATCTAATTGGTTGCTATGGACAACTGCTAATTGTCTGCAGCAACCAATGTTTCTGAGATTACTCTAGGTTTAAGCTCAAAGAGCTGAGGGACAGAGAATGGCCAAGGAGACTTTGCAGTGTTCTATCCAAATAGTTATTTCCCTCTTACTGCCGTATTCACCCCTCACAGACGTATGCTCACGTCATAGTCCGGTAGGGGAAGTATGGAGCGGATCACGGGCTGAGCCCGCACCATACAATGCGAGTGTTGGCTTTATGCTACAGCCAACACCTCTCTGTAATGAGCTGGACCGCTTGTTTAACCCCTTAGATGCCTCGTCAATAGCAACCGCAGCATCTAAAGCATTAGAAAGAGAGGGGAGACCCCATCTGACAGCTCATTGCCCCCCACGATGTGATTGTAGGGTGCCGATAGTTGCCATGGCAATCTGGGGGCTAATGAAGGCCCCCAGGTCTGCCATTCCTATTAAGCCCTGCCTCTTGCAGTTCTTGATAGAAGTCTGTCAGAACATGATATACTGCAATACATTAGTAAATATCAGTTAAATAAAGTTTATTTATGTACAAAAAAAAATTTAAAGTTGAAAAAAAACCTTTTGCCATTCTACCCCCTAAAGCATTGTAAAAAAAATTATAAATAATAATAAACATAATTGGTTTCACTGCATCCCTAAAAGTCTGAACTATTACAATATAGCATTATTTAACACGCACGTGAACGCCGTGAAAAAAAAGTAAAGAGACAGAATCGCTGTTTTTTTGATCACCTGATCTCCCACAAAAACATGCATGTACCCCAAAATGGTACCGTTAAAAACTACAGCTTGTCACGCAAAAAATAAGCCCTCATGCCGCCCAATCGACGGAAAAATATAAAAGTTTTGACTCTGAGAATTTGGCATAACAAAATAAATGTTATTTTTTCGTTAGTTTTTTCCTTGTAATAGTATATAAAGTATATAAATTTGCTATCGCTGTAATCGTATTGATCCACAGAATAAAGTTATTATGTATTTTTAATTACACGGTGAATGCCGTATAAACAAATCACAAAAAACAATGGAGGAATCACTTTTTGTTTTCATTTCCCTCCACACAAAGATTTTTTTTTTACCATTTCTTACTACATTATATGGTACAATAAATTGTGCTATAAACTACAAATCATCCTGCAAAAATTAAGCCCTCATAGGGCTATTTCGACAAAAATCTGTAAAAGGCCTGCGGCGGGAAGGGGTTAATCAGACTTTTGAGGTGGAAACCTCTACAAAAGATTGCAGCATGACCAGATATAAAGTTGTGAGTCTTCACTAGCAGAGGTAAAGAAAGTGAAGCATGATGCAATAATCGCAAGTGGATTTACTCTTTAAAACACTTAAGGCTGGGTTCACACGACCATGTTACGTCCGTAATGGACGGAACGTATTTCGGCCGCAAGTCCCGGACTGAACACACTGCAGGGAGCCGGGCTCCTAGCATCATAGTTATGTACGATGCTAGGAGTCCCTGCCTCGCTGCGGGACAACTGTCCCGTACTGTATTCATGTATTCACGGACGTAACATGGTCGTGTGAACCCAGCCTAACTGTAATTTCCCCAATATTAATTTGTGCATTTTTTGTTCTGAGTTTTGTAGACTTTTGTTTTTATCTGGTCCATTCTAACGTAGAAGAAATCTTAATGACTTGTGTAGACAGTTGGGGTCAGGGTAAGCGGATTAATCAGATTTTTGAGGTGGACAATCTCTTCAAATGATTGCAAATGGGTAGGTGTAGAGGGGTAGGTGTAATGTTGTATGTCTTCACCACCAGAGGTACAGATAGTGCAGCATGATACAATCATCCCAGGTGGATTTGCTACAATAAACTGTAATTTCCGCAGTATGGATTTGTGCTATTTTGAGTTTTGCTGACTTTTAGGTTTTCTGGTCCATTCTAATGTAGAGCAGAATTTTTAATGACTTGTGTAGACAGTTGTGGTCAGGGTGAGCGGATTACAGGGAACAGGTAGGACAAATGCAATATGTATAACCCATTCACATCTAGTCCAGACAGCTCATGGTCTCTGTCTATTAAACATTTATCTTCTCCTTGTGAGTAATATGAAATGTGACCTTTTTATAACAAGCACTGAATGTGGTATTAAATCAATAGTAGATATTAATTGGAACTGTGCACATAATTTCTGGTCATAAATTCTCTCTTTTACGAGAATTTTTTATTCAACTTTATTGTTAAGAACGGCTAAGTAAAAAATGCAATGTAAAGTTATATTGTAATTCTAAATTCTATTATGAAAACTTTTGTTAATTTAGTCCTAAAAAAAACTTGAAAATGTGAATATTGAACTTGCCCAGTAGAAAGATCATTACCGATAATTTAAGGTGGCCAGTTTAACAGTACAGCATGTTAACAGGATAACATATAGATAATGTTGAAAGTCTGTTGAAGGATTTGTCTTATGATGACAACCTCTTTCCATATTCTCTATTTGGGCATATGGATGTAATACTGTAGAAAGTGGTCCAGAGTGGAGAGCCACTCACAAAAAGGCTCTGGCATACTCGGCCCATCCATCTAGTCAATATAGGGCCAGATGCAGCTTTTCCCGGTGATAACAGCTGATTGCCGGGGGTTAAGGAGGTTAGAGGAAATGGATCCACAACAGTATGCTGATGACCTGAGTGGCTTCTATTTACAAAAAGAGTTTGTTTTTATGAGACAACCCTGAGTGGCCAGAACATGTTGACTACTCAATGTTGTGGTAGCTTTGCCTAGGACATGTCATATCGTATACTAGCTGTCTCTACTTTTAACAACATGTTGATTATATAGAAAAATAACGATAGCCATTTTTCTGTTTGTAACTACTGACCAGCTGCCCAGTCCCCATTTTCTTGTTTTCTTCTCTCAAATATATTCCTCCTCCTTGCATCTGTTTTGCATGTATACTGTATAACTGCTTGAAGAATCTAAAATAAATGAAACGGTTGATTTATGTATTGTTGTGTTTCCAGGGGGGATCATTGATAAATGATTTCCAACCTCCTTTATATAACTTAATTAGATTTAATTTACTTTAATTTATTTAATCTAGACTGTTTCCTTAGATACTGTTAGCAATGGAAAAAAATTCCATGGTGATATCATTAGGATCTTTCATTGACATTACAAATACATTAGTTAAGGCTTAAATTATACCTCCAATTTTATAATTCTTCTGAGAGATCATAGAAGCATGCACATTGATTACAACTCTATTCACATTTAAGGGAGTTTCATAAGATTTAGCTTGGAGATCTTCGGAGATTCCAAGCTCTCCAAGATAAAAATTGAAGGGGTAAGGGAAAAGAAGACCACTATTTTTTGGTCATTGTCCTAGCTCACTGATGAAACAAAGTCTTTGACATAGACTTTTAAGACATAGCTTTTAAAGTCAGTCTAGATCCACAAATGTAAGCGATTCAGATAATGTCCCTTTCTTTTTGGTTCAGGACTTGCCTCTACTTGAAGAAAGAATTATGTAGCATATGCAGTACGCCAATCGCATACTGTACCTCTTCCTCCAGTCACTTACTTCTTCATTCTTTCATAGTGTATGTGGAGATAAAGAGGATGCAGTGTATCTTTGTCTACCCATATTGTTGAACAGAGTTTTTCTAATGTGATTGCAGAGTGAATTATAGAGTGTTAATGTAAATAGGATGTAAAATGGACTCGATATAATAAAAGAGAATATGACTACTGTTTGTCAACATCTCCTTCCCCTTCGCCATGTTTGTTTTCTCTACCAATCAATGGGGTGTAATTGTTTTCCAATTTTTTTTATGTAACTCGAGCATAAAGCCATTTGTAAATTTTACAAGCAATATAATTCTATATATACAACACCAGAACCAAGCTCATTACATATAAACAACACAAGAACAAAGCTCATTACATATATACAGCACCAGAACCAAGCTCATTACATATATACAGCACCAGAACAAAGCTCATTACATAGATACAGCACCAGAACAAATTTCAGTACATATATACAGCACTAGAACCAAGCTCAGTGCATATATACAGCCCTGGAACCAAGCTCAGTGCATATATACAGCATCAGAAGCAAGATCAGTACATATATACAGAACCAGAACCAAGCTCAGTACATATATACAGTACCAGAAGCAAGCTCAGTACATAAGTACAACACCAGTACAAATACAGCTCAATTTAGTGCAACAACTGCTGTATAGGTTTGCACTAAATTGTATACAGCTCCCAGCATGGCCCAAACAATGGTAAGGATATGCTAGGAGATGCTGTTTCACAAAAACAAATATCGTACCACCCATCTCGCTGCAGATCATACAGTGACTACAGTGCTGATTAGAGGCAGAATAATCATTTACATTACGTGACTCACCGGTGACGTCAGATCTTAGTTTTTCAATTTTCTCTTTTTTTCTCCATCCGGTCCAGACCTCTATGACGACTTGTCCCAGGCCACAGCCCATTTCTGCAGTTTGCAACTCAGATGTCTTCAGCTTCTCGCTTTTGAAACATTTCTCCACTTATAAACAAAGATATTGTTCTCATGGTGCCAGACAATGTGCCCCTAAATATAATAGCGCCATACACTGCACCTCTAATTATAATAGCACCATGCACTATGTCTCACACACACCATGCCCTCTGTAGATAGTGCCCCCATAGAGCTCCCTGTAGATAGTGCCCTACATAGATCCCCCTGTAGATAATGACCCCCATAGAACACATGTAGATAGTGCCCCACATACAGCTCCCTGTAGATAGTGTCCCACATATAGCCCACCTGTATATAGTGCCCCATATAAACTCCTCTGAAAATAGTGCCCCACATGTAGCCCCCTGTAGATAGTGCCCCACATATAGCCCACCCCTGTAGATAGTATCCTACATATATCTCCCCTATAAATAGTACTCCACATACAGTGAAGGAAATAAGTATTTGATCCCTTGCTGATTTTGTAAGTTTGCCCACTGTAAAAGACATGAACAGTCTAGAATTTCTAGGCTAGGTTAATTTTACCAGTGAGAGATAGATTATATTTAAAAAAAACAGAAAATCACATAGTCAAAATTATATATATTTATTTGCATTGTGCACAGAGAAATAAGTATTTGATCCCTTTGGCAAACAAGACTTAATACTTGGTGGCAAAACCCTTGTTGGCAAGCACAGCAGTCAGACGTTTTTTGTAGTTGATGATGAGGTTTGCACACGTTAGATGGAATTTTAGCCCACTCCTCTTTGCAGATCATCTGTAAATCATTAAGATTTAGTGGCTGTCGCTTGTCAACTTGGATCTTCAGCTCCCTCCATAAGTTTTCGATGGGATTAAGGTCTGGAGACTGGCTAGGCCACTCCATGACCTTAATGTGCTTCTTTTTGAGCCACTCCTTTGTTGCCTTGGCTGTATGTTTCGTGTCATTGTCGTGCTGGAAGACCCAGCCACAAGCCATTTTTAATGTCCTGGTGGAGGGAAGGAGGTTGTCACTCAGGATTTGACGGTACATGGCTCCATCCATTCTCCCATTGATGCGGTGAAGTAGTCCTGTGCCCTTAGCAGAGAAACACCCCTAAAACATAATGTTTCCACCTCCATGCTTGACAGTGGGAACGGTGTTCTTTGGGTCATAGGCAGCATTTCTCTTCCTCCAAACACGGCGAGTTGAATAAATGCCAAAGAGCTAAATTTTAGTCTCATCTGACCACAGCACCTTCTCCCAATCACTCTCAGAATCATCCAGATGTTCATTTTCAAACTTCAGATGGGCCTGTACATGTGCCTTCTTGAGCAGGGGGACCTTGCGGGCACTGCAGGATTTTAATCCATTACGGCGTAATGTGTTACCAATGGTTTTCTTGGTGACTGTGGTCCCAGCTGCCTTGAGTTCATTAACAAGTTCCCCCCGTGTAGTTTTCGGCTGAGCTCTCACCTTCCTCGGGATCAAGGATACCCCACGAGGTGAGATTATGCATGGAGCCCCAGATCGATGTCGATTGACAGTCATTTTGTATGTCTTCCATTTTCTTACTATTGCACCAACAGTTGTCTCCTTCTCACCCAGCGTCTTACTTATGGTTTTGTAGCCCATTCCAGCCTTGTGCAGGTCTATGATCTTGTCCCTGACATCCTTAGAAAGCTCTTTGGTCTTGCCCATGTTGTAGAGGTTAGAGTCAGTCTGACCAGCTGTCTTTAATGCAGGCACCAAGTTGATTTGGAGCGTGTAACTGGTCTGGAGGAGGCTGAACTCTTAATGGTTGGTAGGGGATCAAATACTTATTTCTCTGTGCACAATGCAAATAAATCTATATTATTTTGACTATGTGATTTTTTTTAATTTTTTTTTTTATATATGTAATCTATCTCACACTGGTAAAATTAACCTAGCCTAAAAATTCTAGACTGTTCATGACTTTGACAGTGGGCAAACTTACAAAATCAGCAAGGGATCAAATACTTATTTCCTTCACTGTATAGCCCACCCCTGTATATAGTGCCTCACATATAGCTCCCCTATAGTACTCCATATATAGCCCACCCCTGTATATAGCCCCCCTGTAGATATAGCCCAACCGTGTATATAGGGTCCAACATATAGCTTACCCCTGTAGAAAGTGCCCTGCATATATCTCCCCCTATAAATAGTGCTCAACATATAGAACACCCCTGTATATAGTGCCTCACATATAGCTCCCCCTATAGTGCTCCACATATAGCCCACCCCTGTATATAGCCCCCCTGTATATAGTGCCTGACATATAGCTCCCCCTATAGTGCTCCACATATAGCCCACCCCTGTATATACCCCCCCTGTAGAAAGAGCCGACCCTTGTAGTTAGAGCCCCTTGTAGATAATGTCACTCACATTTTTATTAGGATAAAAAAACAAAAGCTTTACATACTCCCCTTAATCCCGTTCCCGCGCCGTCCAGTAAGAATGCAGACCTGCTCTCTTCTGAGCAGGTCTGTAGTGGTTGAACGACGCAAGCGGCACAATTATTTATTTGCGCCGCTTGCGTTTTTGAAAGGCGCTGATTGACAGGGCAAGTAATTCTGCCCTTGTCAATCAGCGCCTTTCATAGACGCAAGCGGCGCAAAGAAATAATCGCGACGCTTGAGTAATTGAAAGGTGCTCAATGGCTGGGCACGGAACGTACCTGGCCAGTCATCACCTATAGAGCAGGAGGGGGTGGCGGCGGCTGGTTTTAGTGGCGCCGCCGCCCCCTCGGAGAGGCAGCAGGCCACCATCATGGACGGTGCGGTCCTGGGTCCCCCCCACCTCCCCTCTTAGTTTTGCCCGGGGCACACCTGCCCCCCTTAGCGATGCCCCTGCTTTTTAGCTAATTATTTTTAGATTAATTTCTTATTAATGAGCTTTTAACTTTTCCACACTAATTTGACCATACTTCATTGAGCTTGAAGTCAATCTCCAACCAAAAGAGAGAGTGAAATTTATCGAAAGTAGTGCAAAGGAAAAATGGAGTACACATGTGTCCACCTTAGCTTGAATTTGGTTAAGGACTTTAATTTCTCATGAACCAAATTGAATACAATATCGTGACATGTAAGAAAACATATTAGCACTAATTTACATCAGAACCACTGGGTGGCCACATATAGACACATATATCATAGACATCTCGTGACAGAGTGTCACAAAATTATGTTTTTTTCAAATCTGGTCATCTCGTACCACACATCTCAAGATATGTAGAGATATAAGGAAAGGTAGGTGGGATACGTTTGTAGTTGCTCATGACAAACAATAAGGTTGCTGCTTTAACTTTTTAGAGCTTCTGCATAATAAAATGTGTAATCTGACTTGCTATGGGCAACAACTCCACTTTCCCTTTGCACTTATTTACAAAAATGTCCCCCTTAGTGCATATTTTGCTATACATGTAGCATGCAGGGGCATAGCTATAGGGGGTACAAAGGTAGCAGTTGAATCTGGGCCCTGGTGTCTTAGGTAACCAAGAGGGTACTCTTCCACATAAGAAGACACAGTATTATAAATGGCACATGGTATATGGCCACCCAGTTTTAGCAGCCCTAGACCAATAGACCAATATAGACCTGACCCTTGTGACACTTCCTATATACCATGTCAGGAACAGAGAATCTTCATGAAGAGAGACTTGGGTTGTGAGTTACACCTCTAGTTAACAACTGAATTTTAATTTTTTTGGGTTAGAGAGTGATTTAAGAAAAATGTTGAAGCCGATATGTCAGGTCAGTGAAAATGTAAAACTTTGTGTTCACTATGGACTTCTGTTCAAATAAGCAGCTAGTTCATTATAACACAAGTTCCAAACAATACACTTAGACGTGCGCGCAAAGTTTCTAAGGTTAAGTGATCAATAAGCTTTTCACAGGGCAGCAGAAATGAAACATGAGGAGATATTGGCTTTAGCATTACTCCCAGCGCTTGCATAGCATAAGTTTCCCAATAATAAATAGAGCCATTTCAATTCCTGTTTTGTTGTTCTAAAAGTAATGAATTTGGACATGCTATTGTATCTCATGAATCAAGAAATACTTGTCAAAAGTCATTAGTTCTAATTTATAGGCCCAAAATTAAAATGTCATCTTTGACCCTATTATTTTATAATTGCAGCAATTTGATTTAATTTTCTTTCCACCAATCTCAGTTGACGTCCTTGTTTATGCTGATGGAGATTTATTTTCAGTATCTTCAATACATCTAGCATATCTTGCATTAATAGAAGAACTTGTTACATGTTTCTCAAGGAGAAAGAAAAGTATAGCTGCTAAACATTGCTCTTTTTATTCCGCACTAAAATATTGGTATTAATTAGTTTTATATGAGCAATTTACCAATAATTGACGTAACTAAGATAAGACAAAACAGTGAAGAATTTTTTAATGCTAACTAGTTGATCAAACAAGACTGTAGTGTACCACACTGAGAAATCCATGGGCCCGTACTGTACCTTCATGTGAAGGTTTCTACTCACAATTCGCACTGCATACCATATTACAGAGGTATTATCCCCTAAAAGCATTGCTTCATGTGCAGGATACTGTTCACCACAAAGTTACAATAAGGCAGCACAAGGAGTACCTGTGACTCTGTGTACCTCTGTAAAGAGTCAGTGCAAATGGTATACATATGTAAATGAGGCGTAAAAAAAGAAAAGGTAATAGCAACTTAGTTCACATTTATTAGCACGTATAACATTTTTTGGGGGGGATATTGAGAATTAGATGAATAGGTCTCCAAAATCTTCATTAACTGGGGTCCTGTAATGCATAGATCTAGTTGGACATTCTTGTGATCAGCTTCTGGAGCATAACACCATCTTCATCTGCATGTGATGACATGATCATGGTCCCATGTAACCCTAAAATGTCCCTGGATGATGTATCATGTATTATCTAGTAGTGAATGTATCTGCTTTAGAGGTGTAGCCAAGACTGGCCGTAGGTTAGATGGTGCCCTGTGCATTATCTTCTATTGACACCATTCGCCACATACGGTGTACCATACAGTGCCCAAATAGTACAGTGAAATAGAGTTAAAAAAACAATACCAGACAGTGCCCAAATAGCATTGGCAGACAATTAAACACTGCCCAATCTATAAACTTGAGACTATAGCTGCTCTGTGCAGCAGAATTTCTATAGTACCGGAGACCAAGTTCAGGTTTTGGGTGCAGAGGCCGTCATGGCTAGTAAAGCCCCCTCTGAGTAGTGACTGAGCAGGTTGCATACCCTAAGGGGGTGCAGAGGTAGCAATTACACCTGGGCCCTGGTGCTTGAGGGACCCAAAGGTCCCTCTACTGCATAAGAAGACAACAGAATTAAACTCTGATAGGCACATGCAATTCTACTCTATCCTGACAATATTTTTTGGGCTTAACTGGGAGACCAAATAATCACCATGACAAATACATACTAGAGATAATAGATCATTAAGTCAAGGTTATGTAAAATGTTTACCAGCGGTCCAAACAGACACCAAGACAGAAGACATTGTGATATAACAGTAAGTTAAGCCAAACAACATAACCAGTCCCACTACATTGCAAGCTCAAGTTTTACAATCCACACAGCCATCTTTTGGGGGGATGAATTATTTGTCTTGAGATATACAAAATTAACAACAGAAGCCAATACTCTGTGACGGATCGGTTTTTGAACTGATGTAAACTGACACTGACAGATCCTCTTATATCCTCTTGGTTTTAATGGGGTTTGTCAGGGCTCTATCCGTGTTTTGATATTTTTGACGGGAAGAATAGCCCCGCAGATTGCCCAATTCTTTCGATTAAAATATTGGAATAGATGACAGAATCCCTGAAGGAGGTCCAAGCGTAAACAGAGACTTAGAAGACATTATAGGAGCCATATTTATATAGTGGATTTGTATAATTAACAAGGTCACTACAGGCCATCTAATTGGATTGTGGGCTGTTACCATTCCATTATATATAAACACAGTTATAAAGCTGTATAACTGCACATTTGTAATATACAGCATGAAAGGAGATATTTAATGGTCTCTTAGTCTAAAATGCTTTCTTAATGTTAAAAATAGCATATAGAGATGGTGATTTTAACGTGCCAATCATGGCCTTCCTGTCTCTTTAGTGCAGCATGTTACAAATGGCTTCATCGTTATTCCTTTAATGCCCTTTTTTTCTGGGAAATGCTAACCTAACAAGTTGCCATTGTATTTGTGTCATAAAAATGATGGATACAGTTGCAACACCAGACTAGGTGGCCATTACCAGGAGACAGTTGACCTTGTTAGAATGAAGTGCCCTTGGTGTTCTCAAAGGATACTAAGCCATGCTAAATCATCCATTATGGTAGCATAATTATACCTGATTTTACAGAATATAAGATAATACTGTCCCCTAGCACTTAAGAATATATATGTGTTATTTTTTCACCCAATTCGATAATAATAAGTGCAATGAGCCCAGCTATAAGTATCCCAGTATTAGTTAGTTATTAAATGAATAAACAAAAAGCCTCACAAAACCCCAAAATATATATATCTTAAATTTTACATACATTAAAAAAATACAGATTAGGAAATGTACAGGATTAAAAATAAAACTAAACCCTCCTGTCAAACCTAGCAGTATATAGAAGATTATTCCAAAATCCAAAATGTTTAAAACAACAAACAAACTTTATAATCTGACCCTGCTGTCATACTCTTCCATCCGTCCCCTGCTTTTTGCTATCATACATTGGGTAGATTAGCATGAAGTAGGGAACAGATAGAAGAGTATGACTGCAGGATGAAAGTTTGTTTGTAGTCTGTTACCATGGAAATAAATAGGTTTACTTGGAAGCTGTAGACACAAAACGATAGGAATTTTTTTTTATCAAATCTAATTGCAGAATGTTTTCATTTTTCATTTTAGATGCATTGGAGCAATACAAAAAATTGATGGGAAGAAGGACCTACCCTATAAATAAGCAATGCCCAGTTGTCACGGCTCTGCCATGTGCATGAGGCTTGATTCTGTTTAGATAACATTCACATCTGCTTGAAAAAAAAAACAGAACAAAGGTTTATGGAAAAACTTATATTTAAATTATAGTAAATAAATCATAATCAAATGATAAACAAGTGGATTTATGTAATATGACTGGTAGTAGAGATTAAGGTAAAAAATGTTTGTTTCCGATTTAGTCAAAATCGGATGTTTGATTCGATTTGGTCATTGCAAATTGAAAGTACCCTGTTGGCCTGAGGACTTATGTCTGACTTTCTATTGTCTGCTAGGATTGTATCCAAGTTAAGTCCAACCCCCTTTAAGCTCTTTAATGCCAAGTCAGCCTAGTTCATATCATAGTTAATGGCCTACATTTGACGTATATATGCCAGGAAACGCTCCTGACATATATGTTACGCGTTGACTTTAACGAATGGCCAAACAGTGGCATTCGTCACCATAGACTGTAATGGTATCCTTTAAACTGATCCATCATGGTATCCTGGTATCCTTTAAGCTGATATATCATGAGAGTTCATGACATATCTGTTAAAAGGATACATTCATAGGCTATGGTTAGCAGATACCATCCGTTTAATGTATCTGTCACCCATAGACAAGTGACAGCCATATACAATATACTGTATGGCTAGAGGGAGAGATAACTGCAGTGCATTTTGGGAAGGCTGCCTACAAGTCATTGTGGGAAAACCTGCCCGAGTTCATGTGATCCTTGTTCTAATCTGTAAAATGGCGGCTGGTGCTTATCAACGGCTGGTTTTTTTTGCCAGGATTTGCCCCATGGACCCCAAAAGTTTTGGAATTAGCAGAATATGAAACTTTGGGGAAATTCACACTGAATTCGATTCATGCAGAATCTATTCGCACATCTCTAACTGTTGGTGATAAGTGAAATTAATTTTAGATTTTCCCATGACTTAGAGGTATCACCAAGTTGATACTGTTTAAACCATATGTTTTACATAGAAAATGTTCAGATATTGAGTGTGCTGAGCGACTCCAAGGATAATCATGTCTACCACGTTTCATTCTATTGCTTACAGGCCATAAGGGGTTAACCTTTGTGTAAGGTGGTTAAGCTAACCTAGCTTAAACATCAACATTTGGTTCAAGGATGTTTCCTGCATACTAGAGGTCATAAATTAGGCATACATGTATCGCAATGATTGGTCCACGTTCTCTACCATTGATATACCAGCATATATGTATCGTGTTGATTATTCTATGTACATATATACCATTGTTATACCAGCATAAATGTATAAATATTGTCCCCGGAGACATATATTCGGCAGAGCTCCAACAGAGGTACCAAGAGTGTCACAGACTTTCAATCACAGTGGGTATTGGTAGCCCCAACGCAGAACTCTACAACTATGTGTGAATTGACCTGAACCCTTCCAGGAAACTAATTACCATTTATTTAACTTAATTAAACATATTTAACTACTGTAATTGTGTGTGTGTCTTTTAACTTCTATAATTCCTGTAGCCCGTCGTGTTACACCATATAAAGATGGAGGCATTACTTTGTGCAGTACAGGATATTGGTAGAGTCTGAAGGTACCTGGGCACCATGGCATTCATTTGCACCTAGAGAACCCTGGGGCCAGTGCTAGCAAAACCATCTGTATAGTCATATATTTAAAGGGTTATCATCAATCTATTTCTATATAGCATTATTTTTCTTGTAGTGTATGCATACTGAATAATATGGTTCAAAGTTGTTTCAATGGAAAGACGTTTCCTATATCTATTAATAATCCATTAGCACCAAGGAAAACATATTCATTCTTCAAGTATATTTGCTACAACTAAAGAAGCCCAATTGGCCTTGAATAACAATGATAATCATTTGTTGTTGTTATTATTATTATTTAAAAAAATGATATAATTTTCTGACTTCTAGTTGTAATGTTTCCTCCACCTCTTCTACTGAAGAAGTCATTTTTTTATCTAAAAGTGTATTCTGCTCTAACAACATATGAACAACTTCTTAAATTGTTTCCAACTACTGCTCTTATCAAGGCTGTAATAGCTTGGAAATCTTGGACCCTCATTATTGTTAATGTATATTCTGTACTTATCATTTAATAGGGGGCAGCGTTTCATGTTTTTTAGGATACAATTCTCTTATTTTACTTGCTACTTCTGTAGACTGATTCTGGTATGTTGCTCTCCAACCCAGTGTATTAGAGTTAATGGTCTTTGAAACTACAGTACACTTTCCCCTCTTAAATACGGAGAAAGATGAAATGACAGAAACACTTCTTAAATAACATCTTCTAGTGGTGATATAGCACTCACTTCTGCCTGTTTGACAGCACTATAAAGAAAAGTACTTATTGGCCTAGTTGCCAACAACCATCCTCAATACTGTGTATGTCCGAATAGGTGTGTTGTCTATATTTTATATTTTTTTGATATTTTATATTTTTGTACCATATATATAAAATTTATTTTGTTTTATTTTTTTTAGCTTCTTTGGCTTTTCAAACTTGTTTTCACCAAATACTTTACAGAAATACTCAAGCAATCCTCCAGTCGCCCAAACTACCACCCCCTCTGTTCCAGGAACCAATATGAGTTTTTCAGAAACAAACAGATTTAGATTAGAATAAATGCTTACCTTATATTCCCCGGTTGAGCACAGGGTTGAGTGGTCACCTACATAAATCCAGGGTGCACCATCAATATAGGACACTAGGGCCTCTATAGACTAGTGAATGACTTCTCAGTGTCTTCACATGAGAAGTGGGATCCAGAATAATTCACTTATGACTGCGGTGCCTGTAATAGAGGGAGTCCAATGTCATGGGATTTCACCCATTACTAACTAAATATACTCAGAGGGATTGATTAATAACATTACTTAAAGCTGTCTGGTTTAGAAAACCCATTTTCAAATACTCTAGAAGGACATTCTAGATTAATATCAGAGAGTCTATCCTCGGGACATTCATCAATTATCCTTGGCAGAATGGAGCCACACAAAGTTTTTCTCTGTCTTTGGAGGATCTAGTACGTCCATACATGATACAAACAGCCCATTGATTTCAAATGAAACTGTGTATTACTTCATGTCCCCTGTGGTGGCGCTGCAGGAAAATTTAACACTTTTCAAAAATTCCCACACAGTTTAAAGCCGATCACTGGGGAGCTAAAAAAAAAATCAGGTCACCCTGTGATAAGCATATTTTCGGGAGGTGGAGGTCGTCTAACAAAAAGAGATTTTACAAAGTGAACAACCCCTTTAAATAAATACTAAATAAATACTAAACGAACAAACAAATCGTAAATGATAGCTACACTTTTGAACAACATTTCAATGTGAAAATATAAATAAATAAATAGGAATAAAATTGTAAACAGTTCCTTTGCTTATCTAGTACCGATTTCAATTGTAATTTTGCTTACTTCTCCAATCACACCCAAAGTGAAATCAAACATTCTGCTGGTTCTTTCTTGGATTCTGTATGTGGTTTACCTGCGCTCCTCACACAGTCATGTGACCTCACAGCCTTGCTCTAAAAGTGTGTCATCTGAGTCCCCACAGTGCCCTGCTATCCGAACAGGAAATATGAAGAATTTAGCTTTCTGTCTGGATGGAGAATAAAACATCATATATTTAAAAGCAAAGGATTTGCAAAGAGATTTAACATTTCGATTTAAAATGTGGAAAGCTGTTAATATGAAAGATAAAAAGTGAAGCCTCCCGTTATCCCGTTAAGAAATCCTATATGGTATCACCCTACCAATTAAAAATGAGAGTTGCCCATGTATGATTTATAATACTATAATTTTATGATATAATTTTCGTAGATCATGTTGTTGTAAACCAATACTCTGCTACATTTTAGATTGCGATATAACTTGTTGCAACTTAATTTCCCACAGGTTTTTTTTATGTGAAGTATCCAATTCTGCAAATCATCTTTTCATTTCAAGATGTTTTATAATTAAGTCATAATGATATTTGATGTTGAGTATATGAGAAGATAAATGACTTTTGAATCAAACAACCAGACTGCAGGCCGAGATTTTAATTGATCCATGCACCGCTTATCTCTAAACTTACTTTAGACTAAATATAATTATTGGTATTGTACTCTATTGAATTAGAAGCCTGACATGGCATGAGATAAAACAGCTGAATGCACCGCACTTACACTGAATTTGTATTACGAAAATTGAATGCAAGCCAGTCCAGATTTGTTTATACAGAGGCAATCATCGAATATGAATACAATATCACTTGTTTGTTTTTTTTCCAATTTTAACTTTACCAATCATTTTTTTTTTGTTTATTTGCTGAATGCAATGTACATTAATGTATGACATCCATATACTCCTGCATGGAATGGAATCTGAAAATGTAGGAGCCTGATATTTGAAACTCTTTGTAAGACACTTAAGGCAGAGAACAAAGTCAAGCCGGGACTAGAAGCAGAACAGAAGAAGTAAGGCTGTGTTCACATCTGCATTGGAGGCTCCGTTAGGAAATGCTGCGCTATTTTTTCCAGTAATATGACCGAAACCATGATGGAAACCTAGGGAACCCATTGTCGTTTAAGTCGATGATTCCATGGGCACCGTTGGTGTTCATCATGTGACGGATACCTGCGTTATTTAAATTTTTCTGTTCCTATGACGGAACCAATGAACACAAATGTAGATGTGAACAGAGCCTAACAAAACACATAAATACTAAGGCATAACTTAAATCTCCTGGGCCTCAATGCAAAAACTGTAACTGGACCACCAAAAATATCACGTGTCATCTATAGTACTGGTCTCCTCATATGGAACAGATGGATCTTTTGCACTCCCTCAGGCCCTAGAGCCAATTTCATGTGGTACATCTGTACCCCCTATAGTTACATCCCTGAATTAAAGGGGTTGTCTCATGAAAACAATCCCAACCCATATGCCCCTTTAGGCCTCTTTCACCGAAATCAGCTGTTTGCTGTGGATATTTGAAGCTGAACACGCAGCCATCATCTTCGATATGAAAGAGGATGTCTCTGATGAGATAACTTCTTTAAGAGGAGAGTCAATGCACTATAGGCGTATTAATCGAAATGATTGGGAAGTGAATCTTTAGAATGGGCCCCCTGATTCCCACCCTACCTTCTCCCACTGTCGCTGGGCTCTGGCCACTGAAAAATGAGGTGGCAGGGAGTACGGAAACAGCTGAGCTCACTAAGCTATGCTGTTTGCAGAATTCCCAAAGAAGTAAATGGAAGTTACGAAAACAGCGTAGCTT
Source organism: Rhinoderma darwinii (assembly GCF_050947455.1). Classification (NCBI taxonomy): domain Eukaryota; kingdom Metazoa; phylum Chordata; class Amphibia; order Anura; family Rhinodermatidae; genus Rhinoderma; species Rhinoderma darwinii. The sequence goes on from NC_134690.1 coordinate 376,315,080, forward strand.
CTATTCACTTCTATGGGATATGCTCACAGAACCAAACAATTATAGAGGATTTGGCAGGCCAAAAGTATAGTCAGTGATTATATAGTAAAAAAAGAAATTACAGAAAAAATCAGCTGATCAAAAAATGAAACAGTAAAATGTAACCTTTAATTAATATATTGGGATAAAAAAGGGAAAATGATTATGCACTCCAAATAATGATGCAAAAAATAATAAGGGTAAGGGGAGAGAGTTTTTTCTTTTGTTCATTGAGTTGAGAGAAAAAGAGAAACAACTGTCCCAGGTAAACCCTATCAGGTCACCCTTCCTAGTCGGAGTAACACCCATATTCAAGGGGGGCCAACTCCAACCTCCAACCTGTAGATACCCTATTAATGGCCTAGTCAATTCTTTAAATTTGATATCATTATAGAGGAGGAACCTAATAGGCAAGTGCACAAATAGAAAAAGCATAAATGTGCAAAAACTTCAAACTGTGCACAACAATGGGTAGGCACAAATTAACAAAAATAAAAATGATACCCAGCAAAAATATATGCTCATAAAAAACCACAACCACCAGACAGAGGTTGAGAATGATGAAAAAGAAATAAGTATGTCTAGAAAGGTGGCTCTGATTGACTTAAAATTATAGACATAATAAACTGTGTTCCAACGTGTTTCCCCTGACAATTGGCAGGTTCATCGGGGAATAATACTAGTAGTCAAAAAGAAATAGTCAAAGAACAAGATCAATACTTGTAAGACGTAATGCAACAATGCTGGATGTAAAAAGTCCTACTGGTTCAAGATTATCAGCAATGTACAATGGCAAATAAAATCAATGTATCATGTGGGCTGAGGTGCTCACAACCCAGGTTACCGAATGTAGTACAGAGAAAGAGAAGATAACCCCACCAATTCACCGGGGAGCTGTCCAGGCTAGTTCAATCCTGGAAACACTCATTGCAGACCATGATAATAGTGCATGTTTTACCTGATATCCACTATAAAGAATTGGCTAGGACATTAATAGGGTATCTACTGTACAGGTTGGAGGTTGGAGTCGTCCCTTGAGTAGGGGCGTTACTCCGACTAGGAAGGGTGACCCAATAGGGTATACTAGGGTCAGTTGTTTTTCTTGTTCTCTCAACTCCATGGACAAAATAAAAAAAAACTCCCCCCTCACCCTTATTATTTTTTGCATCATTATTTGGTGGGATTATAATTTTCCCTTTTTTATCCCAATATATCAATTAAAGGTTACGTTTTACTGTGTAATTTTTGGGATCAGCAGATTTTTTTTCTCTGTGATTTCACTTCTATGAGAGTCTGGAATACCGGCCTCGTAACTCAATGGCTGAAGCCCAGCAACAGCATTAGGAGGTAGAACGGGGGTCAGGAGGTCCTCTTTTATAGAAAGGTGCTGGTGAATATTTTTTCTTTGTTTTATGTAGATTAGACCCAGCCGTGGTCACAATTCCTGTGATAGCAATTATTACGCCACAATTGTGGCACATGGCCAGCCGAAAGAAGCGACACATTGGTTAAGAAGCATTTGCCTCTTAATAAATGTATTGCATCTTACTCCAGCGAACTGTTTATTAAGATTGGCATATGAAACGCCAATCCAAATAAATCTTTCCCAAAGTACTATAAAAAGACAAGACAAAGTACTCTATGTACTGGTTGTGTCCTCTTGATGTCTGTCTCCCATGACGGCCTTCGCTACATTGTTACTGTGATATTTTTTGCCGCATTTCTTTCCCTTTAATGAGTTATATCCCCACAGCTACAGAATTTACCTCTGGCATGACGCCAGAAATAATGCTTGATGCCAAAACAATTCCCAACTGGTTTTCATGAAAAAGGTTACATCGAGAACGTGTACATGCAGATCCATGAGCTCATAGTAGATGTCTTTTTTGGGTGCTCCTGAGAATTTTCTTTCTAATTTAAATGATTTCACTCACTTTCTTTTTTCATTTTCTTCGTCTTGTATATTTATAATTTATACTAAATACAAGTAAGTAACTTTTCATTATTCACGATGATAGAAAATTTAGATCTCATGCACATGGAAGAGCCATGAGCACAGAGTCGGTATGGCGGCAAACAGAGTCCCTGCGTTTCCCTACTATGGATCTGTAGTGACTTTGTGTGCCGCAATATGGTGGTTCCTTAGGGCACCATATCACAAACGTATTCTCCCCATAAGCAATGCTTTTAAGGGAGGATATCTCTGTTATATGGCACCTGATATACAGCACGACTCCATAGACTTCCATGGATGAGTTGCACAGAGCTGTAATATGGTCCTTCATTTTTATTGTGTTCAACTTTTTTTCTTATTTACAGTCTGTTAAAATCATTTTCTCAGAAATGTATTCACATTTTGGAGATATTCAATACTGAAGGATATTCTTCAGGGTTGATTATGTAAGGTCAGAGAATGGCTTAAAAAAACAAGACACGCTTTATTTCCTTAACCTTTCAAAAAAAAAAAAAAACATTTTAAAGTAATAATAGTAATTGGCAAGAAAACAACTATGTTTTACTTGAAAGCAGTGTTGCTTTTCTTGGCTTACTGTAGTTTAAATGAAAAAAAGGATCCTTGGTTATATACAAAACAAAGCATAATGCAAAATAACAGCAAACAACAGCTGCATTTATAGACCAAAAGCAAATGCAAAATACAGTACACACATGATATATTAATTTTGGACATGTTAAAAATGCTGTACATATCTACAATAATGTATAATTTTGAAACAGGACTTCATTGGTGTATACAGAAGAGAGGAGCCCACATAGCAATGATCAAAACGGGCCCCATTATGGTGCAAGTTATTGATACCCAAGACAGAAGGGCAAGGTGCTTGTTTCCTCCTCCAAACAATTTCCAAGACCCTTAGTGTCAAATCGGCTGTAAAAAACGTTTTTCACGGTCGATTTGCACCCGTGCGAGACCCGTGCGAGACCCGTTTTCGCAGATCTCTCATAGACTTAAGTCTATTAAGTCTATTGAAGGATCCTGGAAAACGGGCAAAAATACAGCCGTGTGACTAGCCCCATAGACATGGATTCATTTTAATGCAGCCGTGTGACGGCCGTTAAAAAAAACGTCCGTCACATGGCCGACTTTCCCTGTCATCAGAATAAGCTCTTAGGCCATTTTCCCACCACTTGTTTGCTTACAATGCAAGTTTCTCTGGAGAGGCAAGATTTGCACAGTAGCAAAAGGGGAAAGGACCAAACAGGTCTTGGCCCTATCTCCCCAGGGGCCCCATAAATGCTGCATGTCTGCCTTTATGGCATGTACATCTTCGCTGGACCTTCTTACTGTAATACTGTAATATATATATATATATATATATATAAAAAAAATGCCTCCCTTCTAAACTCTTTAAAAGAGGTTTACATTGGGACATATAAACATCACAGTGGGGTATCTTCCACTTGGATCATCCCTCCACGACAGAAACAGATTAGAAAGCCACTAGTAAGACAAGCTTTTTTTACTGAACACCTGAAGCCTTGAAGGATAATAAAGCAACACTATTTTCTCATTTTCCTTAATATAATTTATTTTACATTGAATTATTTTTTTCCTTTTTATCATCTGCCCCTGCAGATTTTGCTATTTTTATATCATATTATTTATGTCAGTCCCATCATTAGGATTTAGGAACTTAGCTGCACACAATATTCTGTAGCTCATAATGTCACCACTCACTTGATGATTTGGACACTCCTGGGTAACAATTGGATATCATTTCTGGTCTCTCCAAGAGAAGTTCAGTTGTATTGATGTCACAGTAGGCTTGTGCATGGCGACGTTATCAAACCTGGAAGTGTCAAATGCCTGTATGCCAGACACAAACTGTTGAGCTTCACAGCATAGATTGAAGGTGATCACAATCCGCATCCAGAATCAGGTCTGCAGTGAATATAGAGGGGTTTTATGGGATCTTTCTATTATCCTTGGATATCTGCTGTCTGCCGAATGTTCGCCTATTTGGGTGGCTATAGTAAATAGTTACTGATTACTTACAACAGATTAGGAATTATTCTGTATTACTTTCCAATAAAATGTTTATTTTTCTTTAATGCATAGGTTCACCATCAAACAAACCTTTACCATTTTATATAGATATAATCTTTTTTACAATTTAAAAAAAGATATCATCTACATATAAAATTAGGTATCTTCGTAAACACATTGCATCACTCATCTTGCACAGGTCCTGGGCTTCAACCAGTACTATAATTTAGAGCTGCATTAAGAATTTTGCTGACCATTACTAAAATCAGTTGACAGATTGTCGGCAGACACGCCCCTTAACTTTATTACAAATCTCTCTGCTTCACTGCAGTCTGGAAAAGTACCGTAGTTCTTTTTCTACATCAGGTTAAAGCATATACTTACCGAAGCCTACAATGGCCAAAATGCAAGTCTCCTGTACAAGCTCTGTATAGATAGACATTAGGCAGAGGATGTCTTATGATATAAACCCAGCAACATCCAGCAGAATTCTGAAAAATGATGTGAATCAGTTGTAGTTCCTACTGTAATTACGTAATTATGTATTTACATATAAATGTTATTAAAAGTTGAATATACACATTTGGAAATAAATAGTAGGTTTTTTTGTTTCAATTTAGAGGAAAGCTTCAGAGAAATATATGTCTAAATTCTATGTTGATTTATTTCTTAATATATAGATATCAAGTTTTCTTATACAGAGCTCCACATTCCCTATATTAGCCGCTAGTCAGACCTCTAACAGCTATAAAGATATAGAATTAGGGGGTGTAGAGGTAGCAGTCACATCAGGACTCCAATGCTCGAGGGGGCCTAAAAGCCCCTTATAACATAAGAAGATGATAAGTAGGGGTCCCTGTTACAGATTTTGCACTGAGGCCCAGGAGCTTTAAGTTTCACCTTTGCATGGAATTATAATCAGTAAAACTGGGATTACACACACAGATTTCTGATGAATTAGACCGATCATACAGATGATGAAATTGGTCTAAGCTGCCGTTTCAACAGACAGATATTTTGTTAAGTTCTAACCAATTTTCATCTTCCTCATCTGTTATGATTATTCTCAAATAAAACTTTTCTATTTCCTATAATCGAGTTGACTTTCTTTTTTTTTTTACACAAATTTTTACACACGTCAGATCAGTTTTGTGATAGATAAACAAATTTCAATCAGATCATTTGGCCATGTACACACACCAATTTACAATAATATTGGTCTGATTAGACAGAAATTGGTCAGATATCTGTACGTGTTACGGCCCTTTTACACAGGCCAATGATCGGGCAAACGAGCGTGAGTAGACCGGGCGACGATCAGCCGATGAACAAGCAAATGCTCATTCATCCCCTGATCGGACCTTTTATGGTCGCTAGTCAGCAGCACATTTCCCTGTGTAAACAGGGAGATGTGCTGCTGACATAATGCAAATGCATGGGGGCGAACGATGTAATAGTGATCATTCGTCCCTACATATTATCAATCATTGCTTCTTGTGAATGGAGTTAACAAGTGCCGATCGACGTGGCGTATCGTTGATCGTCGCTCGTTTTTCCGGACAGTATGGGGCTGCGTCAGAGCACCCTTAGTGATACTGCGTCCATGAAATCTATGGGGATATCCTTAAATAGCTCTTTAAACTTTCAGTGCATAGGAGAAAGCTTCACAATCTCAAAGGTCTCATATGTAGTTTCATGACACATTCCATTGTTGCAGCATATAAAATAAAAAGTACAGTTAATATACAATAAACCCACTCCTGTATTTGTTAAAACTAAATATTGTGATGCTGCTGATTGGTTGCCTGACAAATAGCAAGTGCTTGATGAAGTCAAACGATCTAAAAAAATGTTCTTTAAATCTGATCTGTCAATCATAAATCTCACATTCTCTCCAAAAGATAAATTGTTATTCCAGGAGCTCAGCTTTCTGTGTTGTTTTGAATGATCGGTGAATGACAGCAAACAGACAGTGCACAAATGGGGTGTGGGTGGTATACGGTACATTCATATGCAGTATTACTAGTGGAAAATTCGGAGAATGTGTTTGTCAGAGTGTTCTCATGCCGGCAGCTGTGGTTAACATTGTATATAGACGTCCTTTACATATTTTGGCCTTTTTATTGGAATTTTTTTCACTTGAATTTAGTAAACAAGTGTGGCCAAAGTAGAAACCACACTGTGGCCTATATTGGTCCTACTGTCACTGTTATAGACAAGGGCCTGTTCATATCACCGTTCGCTTTACGTTCCGGTGTTCCGTCAGAGGTTTCCATCAGGTGAACCCCGCAACCAAAAGTGAAAGTGAAACCACAGCTTCCGTTTCAGTCACCATTGATATCAAAGGTGACGGAAACATCGCTAATGGTTTCCGTTCGTCACCATTCCGGCAGATTTCTGTTTTTCCGACTGAATCAATAGCACAGTCGACTCTGCAAGCTGTGGTTTCACTTTCACTTTCCGTTGCGGGGTTCACCCGACGGAAACCTCCGACGGAACCCTGCAACAGAAAGCGAATGGTTATGTGGACAGGCCCTAAGATTGTCTTCTCCATTGATTCTCAAAAAATGTAATCACTCAAATTCATTACGAATCATTGTTTCCATTTCTAGAATGAATGAATTTGCAAAAATTTAATTCTCCAAAATTGTATTCACAGTACATTTTTATCTTAGCAAATCTATTCTACCATCCCTATTGATCATCCTTATACAGAAAAGTCTATGAGTGTCATGTCATCACTTGGTATGAGATTGCAAGTCCACCAGGATTACTAGTTTGACGTAACTATGAGGTTCGATAATATATACAATATAACATTCATGAAAATGAGTACTTGCATTTTATGTTGCCTTTAGCAGGTCAGATGTCTGTTTTTATTTAATTTAATAAAGTACACTAAGGAATAATACTGTGTAAGTTATAAAGGTTTATATAGATAGGATATGAGGTCCTAATAGGGTATTTAAACATGGTTTTTGTGTGGTTTTTTGTTTTGTTTTTTAAATTAAAAAAAATCCCTTTATTAGATATCCCTGCTGTTATATGAAAGATCTTTCCATGAACAAAAGTGCGCATTTTTATCAATGCATTGTCAGTGCATGTAGGAGAGGGCAGCACAGACAGAAAACACCCCCACTGTGACCTGCCATACAAAAAGAATTAATCCTTGACCCTATCGAAGGGTTAGAGTTAAACTAATTAAGTCCAAATACCCTTTTGCCCTAAGGCAACGAATACCATTAATGCCACCCTACACTTAAAACAAAACTTGTATTGATGCAATTATGGCATGGATTGAACTCCGAGACATTTATGGCCCCTTCAGGGCTAGTGAAGGAAATTAATATTTCCGTGTATACAGTTCCAGTGCAAAACCTACCGGCAACAAAATATGTTGTATAATGCATTGTAAATCACAAATTATTGTACTGCTTGGATAAGTTAAAAATTAGACGTATTTGGGGGTCAATCTATGTCATAATTGCATCAATAAAAGTTATGTTTTAAGTGCACGGTGGCATTAAGGGTTTTTGTTGGCTTATCACAAATAGGTATTTGGACAGTTATACAAAAATCACACAGAGGATCAAACAAATCCAATCTGTATTTACATCAGCTCCTTGTGTCTGATAGCGCCCACAAATACGGAGACTCACATTATCCTGCAAGCTGCCAGATTGGATCATAGTATCTATGGAAACTTATTTGCTTCATGGACTGAGGTAGAGCATTTCAGAGAAGATTTGGAGAATTGTACAAGAAAGTCACGGAATGCAAGATGAAAAAGTTATAGCAAGTTATAGCATTATGGGGAATTGTGTGAATTGGATTAATTATAACGAAATTATTCTTAAAGAGGCTCTGTCACCAGATTATAAGTGCCCTATCTCCTACATAATCTGATCGGTGCTGTAATGTAGATAACAGCAGTGGTTTTTATTTTGAAAAACGATCATTTTTGAGCAAGTTATGAGCAATTTTAGATTTATGCTAATGACTTTCCCAATAGACAACTGGGCGTGTTTTTACTTTTTACCAACTGGGCGTTGTGGAGAGAAGTGTATGAGGCTGACCAATCAGTGACCAATCAGCATCATACACTTCTCATTGTTCATAACTTGCTAAAAAATGATCAGTTTCCAAAATAAAAACCACTGTTGTTATCTACATTACAGCGCCGATCAGATTATGTAGGAGATAGGGCACTTACAATCTGGTGACAGAGCCTCTTTAAGTTGGGCATTTACCTTTTGAAAATAATTAAAATACATCTTAGCATTCATTAAAAAAACTCACATCATTAATTTAAAAAAATCAGTATAAAGAAAAGGATTTCTGCTTTTTACTATGGGTTCTAAAAAAACATTTTTCACTGCATCCCTGCAGAGTCACACTTAGGCCCTATTCACACGGCAGTAAAAACAATATACCCCCAAATGGGGGTCTATTATAGGGCCGTTGTGAGTAGAGCCCGAGGTTTTGTTTATGTATCCTACATTATTTCACTATTAGAATTATATGTACTGTATTTGTGTTTTAATATGTGAACATGAACAGAGATAAATTTTTTATTTACATTTTTTTTTGTGTTGTATGGCTTGGACATCCTTTAAAAAGAAAATATTTATATTGTAATTACTTATTAAAGAGTCCATTAAAATGATGTAAAGGTTTTCCAACCTTCACATAATATGTTATAAATGTCTGTTGAGAAGGGGATCGGCTGGCCAAGATAATGAAAAAAAACTACCTGTAAGATTGTGGGTGCTGTGGCCAGGAAATCCTTCATCTATTGCCTAGCAACAGGCACTGCAGTAATCAGGGGACACTTCTGTATCTCTTCTTGTGGAAATTAGTAGAATCTCTAGCTATAACAGATGATAGATAGATAGATAGATAGATAGATAGATAGATAGATAGATAGATAGATAGATAGATAGATAGATAGATAGATAGATAGATATTAGATAGATAGATAGATAGATAGATAGATAGATAGATAGATAGATAGATAGATAGATAGATAGATAGATAGATAGATAGATAGATAGATAGATAGATAGATATGAGATAGATAGATAGATATGAGATAGATAGATAGATAGATATGAGATAGATAGATAGATAGATAGATAGATAGATAGATAGATAGATAGATAGATAGATAGATAGATAGATAGATAGATAGATAGATATGAGATAGATAGATAGATAGATAGATAGATAGATAGATAGATAGATAGATAGATGCTTGAGAAAGGCTCAGTGTAAAGGATCTGCCAGACACAGCTTCTGTGTCGACGCCCATGGTTAATCAGTCTGCACCTGCTCCTAGGTCTGATAGAGTGACTCGATCTGCTACCACTCAGGCTGGTAGGCTCAGGAGTGGGAGAACCTATCACAGCCTGGCCAGACGGTTCTAGCTCCCGCCCTCGGTCTATTTATACCTTAATTTCCTGCTTGTCTCTGCCTGTGATTCTTTCCTGTTTCCTGGCTCTGCTGCTCCTGCTATCATTATTGACCTTGCTTCATTTTGACCCTGGCTTTACTGACTACTCTCCTGCTCTGCGTTTGGCACCACGTACACTCCTGGTTTGACTCGGCTCGTTCACTACTCTTGTTGCTCACGGTCTTGCCATGGGCAACTGCCCCATTTCCCTTAGCTTCTGTGTACCCTTGTCTGTTTGTCTGTCGTGCACATATTGAGCGTAGGGACCGTCGCCCAGTTGTACGCCGTCGCCTAGGACGGGTCATGCAGGTAGGCAGGGACTGAGTGGCGGGTAGATTAGGGCTCACCTGTCTGTCTCCCTACCCCGACATTACACTCAGGTTGTAAGAGCAGAAACGTCGCACTTTTGGGGTCAATAAAGCACCCATTTGTTTCACCATAAGCCTTTGTGAGTGCTGCCTATTTATTGCTTTTTGTCTAGAGGGACAGTGGTCAGTTCCCTAAGGCTTTCACCCCCTCTCATTTAAGCCTGTGCTGCTGGATTCTATTTTTGTATCTAGATAGATAGATAGATAGATAGATAGATAGATAGATAGATAGATAGATAGATAGATAGATAGATAGATAGATAGATAGATATTAGATAGATAGATATTAGATAGATAGATATTAGATAGATAGATATTAGATAGATAGATATTAGATAGATAGATAGATAGATAGATAGATAGATAGATAGATAGATAGATAGATAGATAGATAGATAGATAGATAGATAGATAGATAGATATTAGATAGATAGATAGATAGATATGAGATAGATAGATAGATATTAGATAGATAGATAGATAGATAGATAGATAGATAGATAGATAGATAGATAGATAGATAGATAGATAGATAGATAGATAGATAGATAGATAGATAGATAGATAGATATAGAATTCCACCTAATATTTTTCTTCTAATGTAGTGACTTATATTTCTTTAACTTTCAGCAGCCGGTCTAAGTCTACTGTAGCTATATACCAGTACACCTATATAGCAGTTTATCATGTGACTTGTTGACCCCTAATTGGTTATTCTTTTGTTTAAATCATATAGCTTTGAATCCTGATATTAATTTGACGTCAGTTTCATTAGGACCTGACATTTAACTGGAGTCTTTTCAAGTAACTTTTATTAAATTGCAGTAAATGTCACGTACTTTTGCAAATTCCGAAACAACAGTGCAGCAGCAATGATAATCAAAAATGACGAAATGTCAGACTACAGACTACGCTGGACCTCTGTTTATTTGGATATATGCGCCAAACTCATTTGATTTCATGCAAAAATATCTTTAATGCACTCAGGGCCGGCAGACAGCAATTAGTGTTGTTTCAGTAGCAGTTCATCAGAAAATAGATGCATCATGGCAGAGCTAGTGCTTAAAATATTCAGAATCCATGTAACAATGGAACTCTGTCATTTCTTGACATGAACTGATGTATGGAGATAAATTGCCTGCCATTTAAAACGTGAAGATTCTGCATATTAAGTTGTAGGGAATCAAAATTCCTCCCTTCTTATTTTTTATCGGAAATAATGCAGCACTTTTATGATAATTACTTGAAAGGTTTCCAAAAATGAGGAGTGCGGTGATGTTTGCAAAATAGAATAATACGGCACGCATTTCTATGTGTCGTTAAAAGGAAATGAGGGCATGAGGTCGTCGTCTACTAAGAAATCCATACCAGAGGAAAAGACCAAGGACGTAACTACCAGGGTAGAAAGCATAGCAGTTACTATGGGGCTCAGAGTTGAGGTGGAATTAGTGATCACAGTGAATAATGGAAGTCAAGGAAAGAAGGATAGGACACACGAGACATATTGAAGACCAATTTATTAATAATAATAATAATAATAATAATAATATTACGCTCTTAACTCCCTTTCTGTTGAAGGTGTCATGGTGGAGTACAGGCCCATTCAATCTTTTTCTCCAGGGCTCTATGGTTACTTGTTAATCTCCTGGAAAATAACGTAGGTTTTAAAAAGAAATGGTAACTAAAGGGGTTGTCCACTCACAAATCTTTATTAGGGAATATTGATGCCATAGAGGAGGTTCACCCATTCGGACCTCTCTATTAAAAAAGAGTAGAGTAGAGAAAGAGAAGCTGTAGCTCCGAGGAACGTTATTACATATTTCCTGTTAAATATATGGTGCCAACATGTTCCATAGAGCTGTACAGAATTTGACACCATCTGCATCAATCCCTGTCCCTAATGAGGATCCCAATATATGTTGCCTAACTCAGACAGACTCACTAGGGAACATTTTATAGAAGCCATTGAACACATTATTCTGTTTTTAAAGTGTGGGAGGAAACTGGAAGAAATCCATGCAAAAATGGGGAGAACATACAAACACCATGGATGTGATGCCCTTAGTCTAATTGAAAGCCAGAAACCCCAACCCTGCAAGGAGGCTTTAATAAGGGCTACATATCCCCTGCAGCAGAGATGTGTCAACATGCCATCAGTGTCCATTGATTTCCAGGAGTTCTAGCAGCCAGACCCCGATAGATCAATTCACCGTTAATGAGTAAGTACACTTTCATCAAACTTTTAAAATGTCAAGCAGAGATATCAAAAATTTGAATAGAGGCTCCGGTTGCTGAGATCCCTGCCGTTGCTGAAACGAAGGTGCAGAAGCACTCAGTTGAGCGCTTTGCTCTTTCGGCTGTGATTGGTGCTCCCTGTCAGGCTGAAGACAATTCACATAGATGATCTATGAGAGCCGTCTTTAGCCTATCAAGGAGCGCTGATCACAGCTGAACGTGCAAAGCGCTCAACTGAGTGTTTCTGCACCTTCATTTCAGCAACGGGACAGGGGGTCTCAGCAACCGGACCCCGCAATTCAAACTTTTGATATGTTTCTATGACATATCAAAAGTTTGATTAAAGTGTACTTATTATTTAAGGGAGCTACCACCATAATAGCAATTGTCCTGGTTGGCTAAAACGTTTAAATTTGATCAAAGAAAGTAAGTTACTATAATGTTCATATTGTAATTTGAGAAATACTGGGTTTTTGGCCAAATGGAATGAAAAAAATCAGATCAAATAAACCAGTAAAATGTTACACTTGTATTCTTCAGCACTATTTATTCATTCATTGTACATCATTATTCCTAAACATAAATGTGCACTCAATCGCTCTTCTACAAGGACCATTGCTTTCATACTTGCAGTCCCTCTCACTCATTGATTATCAGTCACAGTCATATGTATTTTAACTGTGATTATACAATGTACCCGAAAATTAAATCACATAACACTCATATAACGGATGTGAAAAAACAAAACAGTTTAGGAGGTGCGAATGGAGGAAGTAGAGCATAAGGTAAAAATTGCTGCATCTTTTTAACAATAGTTCACCACTGCTTGAAGTGTCCTCCAGACCTCACAAAGCTTTACAGCTTTTAAAAAAAAATATATATATATATATATATTAATTGAGCTTGAAAACCATAAAAATGTTGTAGTTGACAGGTTGACAGAGGCAGTCTCTTTTTTCTCTTCCACAAGTACATTAGCTAATTATTTAAGCAGTATTTATGAATTACAATACATTGCCTAGTTTTCGTATGGGAACAAATCTAACTTCATGTAAAAATTTGCCACATGTCCAGCTACCTACACTTTAGACAGATTGGGCCAAGTCTAGGTTCATGCATAAAACCAGCCATGTATTCATAGTGCTTTGTGCAGGCTTTAAGCTGGCCATACAGTTAAGATTACGATCGGCAACAACGTTGCCGAATCCGATCAATCGTACATTGAAACATTCATATGAACGATCGGACTATTAACATGCCAGGCTAAACTGGAAAATCAGGGACAACGTTTTTTGAGAACGTGTAATACAGAATGCACTTGTGCAAAGGCAATTCTTGGCCGATCATGCCATATACACCTAGTTTTATCCGACGACAACCAAAAACATCCAATCAAAGATCATTTTTTTGACAAGTAGTAGTATGCTGTCAGCCATCGTGAACAGATGTTTGCAATAATTTAGAAACAATGGTTGACAAAAAGGTCAAAATAGGCCATTTCGTCAAAATTGAATCCTAATGTATATGGCCAACCTTAGAAAATCCAGTCAGTGACTGAACCAAGGACAGGGCCCTAGGACACTTGACTGCTACTAATGACATCTTAATGCCAGTGTGGTGAAGTAAGTTACTAGAACATGCTCACTTTGATCTGCCATAAGGTGGTTTTACATGGGCAGATTTTCGCCCGGAATAGAGGGCCCATCAACGATAATAGCATGTTAGATGAACAGAATGTATGGGGACGAACAATTGTTAATTCAATCGTTCGTCCCCATACATTCTACATTTTTTGGGCAGGACAGGCCCTGATTACAGGAGGAGATGTGCTGCTGGCAAATGACCATGTTTTGGGCTGCATAAAAATGCGTTAACACAGGTCAATGATCAGCAACGAGCTTTATTCACCCGATCATTGGTCAATGTAAAAGAGCCTTAAGTCAATATCTGTAATTTTTGCAGACCCCACTTCTGCTTTTGGTGGTAGAGAGACATGTGGACCCTCTCAATCATTGGGTTCAACCACCAGCAAAGTGGCCAAAGCAGCTTCTTCAAGTTTCTGTAACATAAGGAGCTGCCTATTGGACAGCAACCACAGTCACTATCAAAAGCTAAAAATTAAAATATAATGAGAGAAGTCTACCCAACAGACAAGTTCTAATGCTCTAAAGGTCCTATTACATGGCCTGACATGTACCATCTCATTGATTGGCACTCATTTGCTTCTTTCACAAGAGCAATGATTGGTTATGTATAGGAACAAGCGATAGTTACTATGATCGTTTATCCCCTTGCATTTCTATGATGTCGGCAGCACATCTCCCTGTTTACACAGGGAGATGTGCTGCCGACAATGATAATACTTATTGCTGCATAAACGTTTGCTCGTTCATCGGGTGATCGTTGCCCTGTTTACACAGAGCAATGATCGGGAACGAGCGTTCATATGAACGCTCGTTTGCCTGATCATTGGCCCATGTAAAGAGGCCTTAAAGAGGCTCTGTCACCAGATCATAAGTGCCCTATATCCTACATAATGTGATTGTCGCTGTAATGTCGATAACAGGGTTTTTGGTTTGAAAAACGATCATTTTTGAGCAAGTTATGAACAATTTTAGATTTATGCTAATTAGCTCTTAATGACTAACTGAACGTTTTTTAACTTTTTACCAAGTGGGCGTTGTAAAGAGAAGTGTATGACGCCTGACCAATCAGCGTCATACACTTCTCTTCATTCATGTTTAGCTTGTTTCACTGCACAGCGTGATCTCGCGAGATCACGCTGTGACGGGACGTCCTCCCACAGGTCCTTCACCAGAGCGATGAAAGAGTCAACAGACATCGCCTACAGCCGTGCCAGGATGTTTATCCGAATCTGCAGCGACTGGAGGCGATGTCTGTTGACTCTTCCATCGCTCCGGTGAAGGACCTGTGGGATAAAGTCCCATAACAGCGTGATCTCGCTTATCACGCAGTGCAGTGAAACAAGCTAAACATGAATGAAGAGAAGTGCATGATGCTGATTGGTCACTGATTGGTCAGCGTCATACACTCCGCTGTACAACGCCCACTTGGTAAAAAGTTAAAAAACGCCCAGTTGGTCATTAGGAACTAATTAGCATAAATCTAAAATTGCTCATAACTTGCTCAAAAATGATCGTTTTTCAAAATAAAAACCACTTATAATCTGGTGAATTAATAAAGAAATAAAAGATTTTGTCTATTAACATGAAAGTCATACATACAATATAGATTATTCAAAACATGTATTCTCTATATGCCCTAAGGTGCATAAAAAAAGCAGACCATACATTTTACATTATATTCTATAGATTTGTTAGCCACCTGACTGCACTGCAGTAGTCTACAACCTTTTCTGTCAATGTCCTTGTAAAAGTTGTTCTTGAAGAATTACTATATTGTTAGCACCTCAACCTCAGCATGTGCTGCACATTCCTATACTTCTACAGCATACAAAGGAAAATATATACTGAATGTTAATGAACAATTGGTCTAGTCACTAAAGTGCAATTCAGCTTTCTTTTCACCAGTATTTTTTTTTACTATGTATAGCACCTTCAAGCTGTAAATTTACTATATTCTTATACATACAAAAAATAAGTAAATAGATAAGTGCACTTATTTACTAATTCAACACAAACATGATTATGCAATAACCCACTATAAAACAGTGAGATTGACATTAGTGCTTCAATTTAATTAAAATTATGAAGGTCAATTGCTCTTTGGTGGCTATGGTTCTTAGTTGTTATGGGTGAAGCTGGCCATACTTTATATTGCAGTTCGCCTCGTATGACATACATAAGCGCAAAACAGGCCATGCTCCAAATAATCATGATGAAATTAACATAGTGGAAGTATCAGTTAGAAGATAAATGGCGATAGAGCTGTGTTTAATGTTTATGCTCCTGTTTGTACTATCCTGGCTGGTGAAACTGGAGCACAGAGGGCACCCAATCTCTGTTTAAAATTACAATAAATACTGCACCATTTACTAGGATACCAAACATTTGTATAAATATATGTGCCTGATCACACCTTTTCCAGATCACTTAAGTGTCTGACCACACCTCCTCCAGCTCTCCTATGTGCTTGACCACACCTCCTCCAGCTCTCCTATGTGCTTGACCACACCTCCTCCAGCTCTCCTATGTGTTTGACCACACCTCCAGCTCTCCTATGTGCTTGACCATACCTCCTCCAGCTCTCCTATGTGCTTGACCACATCTCCAGCTCTCCTATGTGCTTGACCACACCTCCTCCAGCTCTCCTATGTGCTTGACCACACCTCCAGCTCTCCTATGTGCTTGACCACACCTCCAGCTCTCCTATGTGCTTGACCACACCTCCAGCTCTCCTATGTGCTTGACCACACCTTCTCCAGCTCTTCTATCTGCCTGACTACACCTTCTCCAGGTTGCCTATGTAAATGCCCACACCGTTTTCCAGCTGTCCTAAAATAGCTAGATGATAGATAGATAGATAGATAGATAGATAGATAGATAGATAGATAGATAGATAGATAGATAGATAGATAGATAGATAGATAGATAGATAGATAGATAGATAGATAGATAGATAGATTATGGGTATGGTACTTAGTATTATTATTTTACCTACTACTGTAAGTGTAAATTATATAATGGTTTGTATCATTTTAGAGTGATTAAGGGTTGGCTCTGTTCTTTAGATTATTTCTTCTTATTTCATTCCCGGTACTGTAACATCACTGCTGCCTAACAACCAGAATACCAATCACTGAATTTATTATTACATAGACAAATTACATCCTAATACCAAGCTATGAAAGTGAGCCTGCTCTGTTATTGTAATAATGATATCTCAAGTGCTATTACATTTACCGGTACTATTTTCTTATCCATGGCATACGCTACCGTAGCAAAATATCAGCTTCATCGCATTGCTACACAAATTCTCAGAGTAGAGCATTGGATACTCTGTGAAATTATACAGCAATATTGTGTCAATACAATACATTACATTGAAATGTTCAAGGTGTGGATTGCAAACTTGGGTATTTCAGAAACTTTGGTATAGTTATTTAATGTTACAAAGTACTGTAAAAAATAAAACTTTAAAGAGGCTCTTATAAGTGCCCTATCTCCTACATAAGGAGCGCTATAATGTAGGTGACAGCAGTGCTTTTTATTTAAAAAAAACAATCTATTTTCATCACTTTATTAGCGATTCTATATTTATGCTAATGAGTTGCTTAATGCCCAAGTGGGCGTGTTTTTACTTTAGACCAAGTGGGCGTTGTACAGAGGAGTGTATGACACTGACCAATCAGCGTCATGCACTCCTCTCGATTCATTTAGTCAGCGCATAGGGATCCTTTTAGATCACTATGTGCTGTTTTATACTAACACATTAACGATACAGAATTGTTTAGACGTGAATAGACATTCCACGGGATGACTATTAACAATCACTGCACTTCGTTACTGTTTCTGTGGTACTTACAGTAGAGCAAGCGTAATCTCGCAAGATTACGCTGTAGATGACAGGTTGCAACGAGATTACGCTTGATCTGCTGTAACTACCACAGAAACAGTAACGAAGTGCCGGGATTATGAATAGACATCCCGTGGAATGTCTATTCACTGTTTAAACACTTCAGTATTGTTAATGTGTTAGTATAAGACAGCACATAGTGATCTAAAAGGATCCCTATGCGCTGACTAAATGAATGGAGAGAAGTGCATGATGCTGATTGGTCAGCGTCATACACTCCTCTGTACAACGCCCACTTGGTCTAAAGTAAAAACACGCCCACTTGAGCATTAGGCAAATCATTAGCATAAATCTAAAATCGCTAATAAAGTGGTGAAAATAGATCGTTTTATTAAATAAAAAGCACTGCTGTCACCTACATTATAGCGCCCATCTCCTTATGTAGGAGATAGGGCACTTACAATGTGGTGACAGAGCCTCCTTAAGGCTGTTTTTGTTGAAGAATATTAATAAACATTATCAAGTTCTTTAAATTTAAAAAATAAATAAATAATATGTAGAGCAATGCAATTAATGAAATAGGATAATGCATTACAGTTTCGCAGTGAACGTCAAAGTAAGGAAAAATATCTGTTTTAAACAGAAGGTAATCACGTTATACCGCTATAACATAGCTATATAAAGCATTATATTACAGGAATCAAAACCGACATATAGTGGATGAATTTAACTTCATAAATTGTAATATTTTATGTTTTAATCCTTACCTCTTCCCCTCAACAACTTCTTCTATATTTTCTTTTTCTCTTTCTGCTTTTTCTCCTGCTCCTCCTTTTTCTTCTTTACCGCAACCTTCTTCTTCTTCTTCTTCTTCTTCTTCTTTTCCACGACCTTCTTCTTCTTCTTCTTCTTCTTCTTCTTCACCACCACCACCACGACCTTCTTCTTCTTCACCACCACAACTTTCTTCTTCACCATCACGACCTTCTTCTTCACCATCACGACCTTCTTCTTCACCATCATGACCTTCTTCTTCTCTTTCTTTCAAGTATGCACTTCTTAAAGTAATATCATAAAAGTAGAGATCACAATATGAAGAATATGTTAAGTACTTGGGAAGTTGTGCCAAGAAGGAACAACGCTACTCTAGGTTTTTCAGGTGAACCAGTCACTTTACATAACAGCTGCTGCACCTTTTTACTACACTGAAGCCCCACAAGTGGTTCCCATAGTGTCTTGTGCATATATACATATATATATATAAATGACTTTATTAAAACATGTGCTATGCATTTCATCCCGGTACCCCATACATGCGGTCTAAGGTTGAAACTTAGGGAATATTAAATGTCATTGATAAAAGCCTTGTTGTCTTTTTTCTTTGAATACACTTATAAATTCGGAGTTCCTCTTCTTAGTATTCTTCTTGTGATTAATAATAATAATAATAAATACAATGGTGGTAAGGTGATATTTCTGTATCTGTATTTTGCCAAATCATTGAGATCGCAAGAGTAAAAGAAAATGTGACTATGATTAATAATAGAATATGTTTTTTTATATCTCCCTTTACCCAAACTAAAATTGGATTTCAAAACAGAAAAATTACATATTACATATTTTTCCATCCACATGCATCATGTTACTTATTTATCATTTGCCAGTCTGTGAGCTGGAAAAAGACCCTTTATCAGTATCATTATTTTTAAATTAAAATATTTAATAAAACTCCTGTAAACTGCAGTCATTGTGGTGTTCAATTGTTTGCTTGGGAACTGGGTAGAAGGCCATGTCTACTTCACTTTGGGAATTGGAGGTCCCAGCTCATAGGCCTCCCTCAATGTCACATTGTTATCTGTTAGAGTGTGCTTATAGACAGCATCAAATGTGAATAAGCAGAGCTGCAGTGTGAAGCATGGGGGGGGGGGGAGAGGCATCCGGTCTTTGATTAAACAGGATGTGGGGGTTCAGATTATTTTAGACCAGAGGTCAGCCGTGGGGCAGGGTTTGCTGACACACTTCCCTCACCTGGTGTGCAGTTCTGTTGTGTGCTTGGTGGTGCTGAACACATGGGGAGCGGCACTTCATTATGCGCTTGGCGGCACTGATCAGCAGGAGAGAGAGCAGTGCTTCATTGTGGCTGTCGCTGCTAAACCCCTGGCAAGCACACAATGCAGCGCTGCTTTCTCTCCTGGAGTTCAGCATCACCAAGCACATAATGAAGCGCTTTTCTCTCCTGGTGCTCAGTGCTGCAAGGACGAAGTTCAGTAACTGCTCTTTATAAGAAAAACTTTTCAAAAGTTGTCAGCTTTCTCTCCTATGTGTACCCCTCCCAAGCTGGTGTTCAGTTGCCGCTGTCTCTCCTGTGTGCACTCCCCAAATCTAGTGTATAGTAGCCACGGTCTCTTCTATGTACACTAGCCCCCCCCTCCAAGCTGGTGCTCAGTAGTCACTCTCTCTCTTGTGTGCAGCGCCCCCAGGCTGGTATTCAGTGGCCACGGTTTGTCCTATGTGCACCCATCCCTCCCAGCTGGTGTTCAGTAGCCTCGTATACACCAGAGGGATTATCTTAGTAAAGAAAGTCAGGGACATGGGTTACACTGAAATGTAAGTTTAATTAACTGATTAATTGGTTTATGTCACATACATGGTAACAGTTTGTGTTATACAGTATGACTCTCATGTTTGCGGGGCACACTGAGTATTTTATCTTAGATTTTTTTTTATCTGACTGACGTCTTTTTTTTTTTAAGCCCACCTCTCGGAATCCACAATCATGGCATTATTGGGAACTTTTTGGCCATTGATCTGACTTGACTGTTTTCACAATAAATCACTATGCTCAGACCTGCATCCCTCTCCCATTATAGAGTATCACAACTTCACAGATCCCCATAATCAACATCTCCAGAAACATCATTACACAGTCAAGCATTAGTCCTCCAGAGACCTCATTAACACCGGGCACTTTAATACAGAAATGAACACTATAATGTTCTCTCTTATCTCCCCACTGCCCCTCTTCATCTCCTTACAACTGTGAAGTAAGTGTCGGCACCAATGATAAAGGGAACGGGAAAGAATTCAGGACATAAAGGTAATGTTTATTATTAAGTCATGGATTTCATCCGTGTCTTATTCTCTGAAGATAACAATGAGTTTATTGTACATAAGCCATATTGTCTATCTCATCTTCTCGTGACTTCTGATCACCAGTCCTGTCATTTACTGAAATGTGAACAAACCACAATTTAATTCTGGAACTGTTTTAATGTGTTAAATCAATAGCATTCACTTTGTATTTGGGACTAGTTGTAGAAAAGGCAATGATGACATTTGCATTAGAATTCAGCATATATAATGTTTCACAGAATGAGACAATGCTCTGACTTGTATTATTATAACAGTGGGCCTTAAAGCCTAAGGGGACCCAAAAGGTCCCCCTGCTCCATATGAGTAGACCAGTAATATAAATTACACACGATAGTTGGGGGGCTTTGAAGCTATATAGACTGTAAATATGGTATGTCCGCCCAAAGTTGCAGGTCAATAACACATTGTTCATCCCAATCAGGTTATTATTTCATAAATACCTTGAAGTTCGATGGATTTTAATAAAGGAAACAACTCTTTAATATGAAGATCCCCCATTGTGTAGTTCAACATAAGTTCCTCTTCACTCTTGGCGTTCCTACAAGTTCCCTCGGGCTTCCCTGCAGGGCAATAGAAAAATGACTTTAGTTCCCTAGCCCTATACTAAGAGAGTACACACTCTACAGCGTCCAGCAGTTTTGTCCTGTACACGTTGTTTAACCCAGTATTTTCATAAGAGAGAAAACGGCTAAGACGCTATGCTTCCATAATCATGCTATAAATCCATGAGGTAACTAATGGTTGCACCATGAGTAAGGCTCTGTTCACATCACATTTTTCATTTACATTTAGCATGCAGACCGAGACCATTGTCAAACAGAAGACAAAATAATGTATTTTGGCCTCTGTCTTGCCGGTATACATCAGTAAACTGCAAAAAAATGGTATGGAGTAGCATAGTAGACTACACTATTCCATCTCGAAGAGTCCAATAAAAAAACGTATATGTTAAACATATACGCTTTCTTTTTCATGGTAGCCTATGGGGAATGGATGCCATGGTATGGCATCCATCCCAAGCATCCATTAAACAGATACGTCATGGGCTTTTTAATATCTTTTCATGACATATCAATTAAACGGATGCCATTATAGCCTATGGGTGACCTATTTAGCCTACATTTCACATATATGTCTGGAGCTCTTTCCCGCATATGCCTCAAATGTAGGACAAAAAATATGATGTGAACAGGGCCTAAGGAGAAACTCCAGAAATGTACACATTGAGCAGTGCTGCCTTTAAGCTAACAACTCTGGAAATAATTCATGGTGCAGGGTGGCGGTCTTTAAGATTTAATTTTAACAATTTTTATAGCTCACACAAGAAAAACTATAGGAGACCCTCTTTAGGAAGAATCTGAAGGCGGTTAATCAGTGCATTTTCAGATTTGATTTGGGACTTTCTGGAGTGTGTGGTAATGTATACAATACTTTGTAGGGAATTTGCTAACTTTAATAAGAAATCCATTAGCTTCGTGTTGCGGCTACTAAGTGGCCTCACAAAAGAATAGTCTATTCTCAAAACATCTAAAAAGCATACAGGCAAATGTATACAGTACAGCAAGACAGTGGGAGAGGAAGGTAATTATAGATACTGGGGGAGATGTATTAATATTATGAGAAGATGCATCATTTTACATGACCGAAAAAATTGTGCAAATCTTGCCAAATTTATCAAAATAGTTTACATGGCATTATAAATTTGGCGCAATCTGCTAGGCTTGTTAGACACCTGTTTCTTCGTTATTTCACTACATGTCTGGCATACATGTACATCATTAATTTCTGCAAATAATGGAACAAGTCGCTAATAAATTTAAAACATTTTATGAATCTTAGCCACGTCTTTTTTTTTAGACACTTTAAAAATGTCAAACAATACCCTGTAAGATTATATCAGTTATGTGGATTACATAAGAATTAATATTTTAGTGAATTTTTTTGACATACTTTTAAACATTTGACTGCTGACAAAGACAAATTCTGTGCAAAAATCTACTAAAAATAGATGGAAGGTTCTTGAGGAGAAATGTATGTGCCATATCTATACATGTCATCTCTTGCCAAAGAAAATTGCTTCAAAGAAACCCAAAATTACACAAGGCATTTAGTGGCGCTTGATGCATAAGCCCTTTAATGTAGAATAACGCTTTACTACTTTGATGTATTTGGTGTTTCATTGTATCTGCTGTGTTTAGCATGTGAGTCTCTATATGAAGCATGACAAGGAGGCCTCCGTTATCTTGCTGTGATGCTCAAGGGTGTTTGAAATTAAAAGGAAAAAAAACCTCCCACCGTCTATATTAGAGTTATGTTTAGTAAAACGATGTCTTAAAAAAAGATTATTAAGACCTGAAGAAAATACTTATTTTAGAGGGAGCGGGTTCCTTCTAGCAAAATTTGACCTACAATGGTGTTAGTTATTCTCGATTCCGTTAATTGATGCCTCAAAGGAATCTTATAGATTAAAATGGTAATATGTATTGCAACTGCAATCGACAATTGTGTAGGAAATGGACACTTCTAATGGCTAATATATATAGAAACATTTCCTTTTAATAAATTGTAAAGATTATTTGTATCACGTTTATAATATGTTTTCAATGTCCTGTCCTTTTTTTTTTTTTTGCTAAAGTGATGAAGTTGTAGTAAATGACCATTAGATAATTCCTTCCAATTTCTCCAATTTCTTCATTAACATAGTGTACACGTTCAGCTCAGCCATAGAAGGAGGCAAATGAGCAGTGGTAAGTGAAGCTCATTGGCATTTGTTGGTGTTTGGCAGTCTCCATACATATTAACCCTTTTGTGACTGGGGGTATTCTGGACCACCATTCCTCACACATGATCAGGGTGTTTCCTGCTGTCCCCATTTACAAATGACTGAAAACAGTGATCTAATGGTAAGAACGCATTAGATCACTGTTATCGATGATCTGTATACACAAACACGCAGAGACCAGTTTTCTCTGCATCCTTCCAAGCTCTTTCTGCACATGGAATCCCTGTAATGTCATTACTGACATCACGGGGTTCCCTTGCAACTGCCAGAAAGCAGAAGCAGCGCTTCTACATTCGGAAAAACATGTGGACTTTTTGTGACGGGAACTGATTGTTTCAGTTCCCTGTCACAGTACAGGATCGGGCTTTTACTGTGACAGCCCGATCCCTATGAAGGCACTGTGTGCAGGAGCACACAGTGCCACCAAACTTAACACATAACTGAACAGGCTGCAGGCTTAAGGAGCTGTGCCTTAACCCATTAATTAATGTTGTGTGGGGGCGGGAAGGGAATTAATTTTCCTGTGAGTACCCTTTAATATAGCGGGTAAGGAGGGTGGAAAATGTCAAAAGCACTCTAATGTGTATGCGGTGGAGCTTAGATGGGGGGGGGGGGGTTAATGTAACGTGTCTCCAGTATAGGTTTCATCTAGATTAGGTAATTTGTACAGTCTTCTATCAGAGATGAGCCTGTAAGGGGCCACAAAAAGGGACGTGTATGCTTAGCTATATATTTAAAAAGGCTCAGATAGGGAACCGCCACATATTGTATATGTAGACATCAAAGGGATTGTTTCATCGGGAAAAATCCTGTCCATTACTGGGGTATATGGAGATTATAGGGGAATCCGCCGCTTAGGACTCCATCCATGTATTATATGGATGGCCATTTATTTGAATGTCCGCCATGTGGTTCTACATTGCACACTACAGCGTATATTCAGCCAGAGCCTTCTCCTACAATAACAGGTGATAGTCGGAGATTTACGAAACCGGACCCAAAGAGATCAACTTGGTTGTCAGCACGGCTTCAATATAGAAAGGAATTGTCATGTTGAGAACCCCCCCATTAAGTTTATGCTATTGCATCTTATAATATAGGGCTACTAGGGCTCCAAAACATACCCTAATATCCCTTTAATAGAAGTCAATGAATAAATGGAATAAAATGGGGTAAAAGATGAGTGTTGTTATATCCTCAATGACCAAGGACGTTGCTATGTTTTTTGCAAGCAGCATGTTACTTTATTATTACAGAATGATGTCATAGGAAACTTTCCGTGACACATTTAGCGCTCATGTTTGTATTTTATTACAGAAACTGATAATTGTAACACCGAATTCTCCTATAAGTTTAGATTTCCCCTGGGCCTTTTCAATGCCATGGTGTATATATTAACATAAATTGGAGGATTCCAGTGGAAAAGACGTATATTTATTTTGCATTGATATCTACGTAAAAGACTTAACTGATTGGATGCTTTTGATTCTAGTTCAATGTTATGACTTCAAACTGTATTAATAATGAAATAAAATAATCGATGTATGGAGGCTGTAGCTGTACAAAGACACCATTCCTGCAATGTGTTATGTATATGATATCTATAATTACTTTGTTACTAAAAACAAGGTGTTTTTTTACCACTCATTGATATGGGCTTAGACTTTTCCCTATTATTGTATGAGATTTATTAATTTACTCAGTAACTGAAGGTAAAGATTGTACAGATGTAGCCATCTTTATCTTGACTTTTAACGCATTACATACACAGTGTCAGGAAACTTTAACTTGACTTTTTCAATGGCTTTTCAATGTTGTGTGATATGACAGTCAAGATAATCTTGGCTACATCTGTATGTTAGGCTGTGTTCACACAATGCTGTTGTATTGTGGTTTTGTACACTTTATTACATATGCTTCCTTTTATGATGTCGTTTTATAGTCTTCACTGGTAGCAGAAAAATAATTATTAATTGGCCATAAAAAGTTGTCATTTATCATAGAGTATATATATGAACATATTATGTATCAATGTTTATATACTGTACATTTTCAGCTGGTGCTTACTATTAATTTACAGATACACCAGGCACGCACACTGTTTTCCATCACTATATGTAACCATCAGGCCACTATCACTTATAACTACATTATATCTACACAACACACAATGTATGGTGTCAGCAGGCATCAGATGTTCTGTGTCTGACACCATGAGCCCTAAGCAATATTACGGCATGTTATATTAAGAGATCATTGTTTCACGACAAAAATACACATCCTTTTTAACTTTTTGGTGGAATAAAAAGTTGAAAAAAGTACAAGCTTAAAGTTGTAAAGCAATGCCTTCGGCCTTAAAATGTCATGAACTTCTCCATTTAGCCAAATATAGGCCATTGGCAATTCCTGGGTCTGTAAAGATGGTGGTGCTGGAAAATTTTAAATATTTTTGCTAGTTGGTCAGGGCCATTAGATCACTTTGCTGTATAAAGAGATTGTACAGGACCAGTAAAAAGGATCTACTTTTTTTTTCCAGAAACGGCATCATTCCTGTCCATTGCTCGTATCCGGGATTGCAGCTCATTCCCATTCTATTGAATGGGGTTAAGTTGCAATACCAGACATAACTAGTGCTGGTTTTGGGGGAAAAAAGTAAACCTTTTCATCTAGTCCTGAACAAACCCTAAATGGAGAAGTTTTGCTAAGTGTATATTGAATTGATATAAATAATTCTCTACACGTACAGTTGAGCTACACTTATACTTTTCTCTGCAGTCTTCATGCCGCCCAATAAAATCTCAGATGGCAAAGCTAAAAAAAACTAAAAAAAGCAAAAATCTGTATAAGAGAAATATTGTGTAAAACATAGTGCATCATTTAACACCAGAATGTTTAGAATTGAATGTAAATGGGGTGTCAATGTAAGTGACAAGTTATTACAATATGGAAAATAGCATGTGAAAAATAGTTATTGTTCTAAGCCCTTGATGGTTCCTATGTACTGTTGTTATGTATCAACATATCATTAGACTGCTTGACTAATGTTATAATGACAGCCAGGCTTCAGTGAGTGACAAGTGAATATGTTTAGCAAGAAATGGATATGACATCGCCCACGCTATTGTAAGATCCTGAATAATCTCCATGATGATGTACTGTACTATATACATTTTACTTTTGTATTGTGAACGGATGAAAAGTATTAAAAGCTTGAGTGATTTGGAATATTTTTTTTTTTCAAAGGTTCATATTTTAGGGAGGAATCCTGATAAAAAAAAAAAGTAAGCTTAAAAACTAGGCTGTCATGACAATGGTGAAGATCTTTTACTTGGGAACTGTTCACTTTTCTGCTAGCGGTGATCATTTAAGACATCTGCAAGTCTATAGCTACTATTACAGCTCGAGCTTATGTCTTCACTCCATTGTGTCAGTTCCGTGTGCCAGCAAATTGTCATTATAGCACGAATTGTCATTAAAAATAAATCGCTAGGCTGGAGATGTTCTGATAGAGTGTCACACACCTCAACCATACTCTCTATATTTAGTGCAGGCTAAGTTTACTCAACTTTAATTGCCTCGTATAATAATAAAATATAATTTTACAGATTTTAAAGGGGATGTGCCATCAAGACAACTCTTAATAAGGCATATGTAAAGTGATTATCTTACTAAGACAACTCTTAATGTGTTCTTAAAAAACATAATTAGGGGGACTTTTCATAAACTAACTAAAATGACTAAGTGTTTGCTCATCGGAGCGCTACCCTAAGTTTGTGAGGACAAAACATTTTAACTACAGTATAGTCAGCCATTTTGTATGTCATGGAGAATTTTTTTTGGTCACCAAGTCACTCACTTGCCTACACGTACAGACAGAAACTTTCTCTTCTCACCATCTCTGTCACACTCTATATGTAGCTCTTATTATCACACTCCTATGCGTTTGTGCCCACTTGGACACAAGAAGATGACACTCCAACCAGGAATGTCTACTTGTGCCCACATGTACTCTGGTAGGTGTCAATTCAAACAGCTTCTCATAGGGTTTCAATTCATTTAATTAAAAGGGCATAAACAGCTATATAATAATATTGTATCATTCTTAAATAAAAATCTTGGTGCATCCGGAGACAAATTTCGAAAAAAAAATGTTTTCGCACATAGCTAGACATATGCTTTCATGGCATTATGTTGCCGCTTTAATACATAAATCTATATCTTTATTAATTGAAAAATACACATTTCTATAGCACTGGATGTAGCAATAATTCATGTTTGTAATTTGAACTGTCAAAAGCACAGGCTTTCAATCCATCACTCACAGAAGCAAACCTTTTGTGTCTCAAGGTTACATTCTTGTCACTGAAGCTGTTTGTTCCAAACTTATATTATTCACTGTTTAAATGTGTTTTCAAGTGGATTCTATAATGATCTGTATTGTGTGATGGAAAACAAAGGAAAATAATTGCCTTATATAAACTGTTAAACTGATACATGTCTTACACGTAGTGCTTATCACTCAGATCGGCTGAAAGGGAAAATTACTACAATTGGTCAAAAGTGATGAGAAGGATCAAAATGGTCAAAATCGATCAGTTTTCACATTTATCTGAGCTGTATAAAATGATCGAATTACAGGTAATGTTATCATAATACCTTACTAATGTTGATCAGAAGGGGGACTCCAATTTAACATTTTCCAGTTATCAATATCCAAATAATCAAAGAGCTTTTCGTCCTAAAATAAAAACGTACCAGTAAATATAAGGTCGTGTGCACGGAGCTTGTGAGGAGGCACACAAAATCCTAGTGGCTACATACTATGGAGCTGTAGGCACTCCATGTGTCACTATATGGTGCCTCTGTATGGCAACGTATTATCTTTGCGTTTCAAATTATCAATTTGGTCATTACATTTGTGACGATCGCCGATCTCAGGTCACGTCACAGGGGTGAACTACACTACTGAGTTTATTAATTTACCTCATAAATCCACGCCCACCTACTCTAGATGACAGGATTATGCTAAATTACTCCCGTAGTTTCCAACACCCCAATAATTTATACCACAGTATGCTACCACCACCTATACTTATCTAGGCAATAGGGGCCTAAGTCTCTATGTTCCCTTAACACCAGTTCCTATAACACAGGTTATCTAAATTGAACATAAAATACAGGTAACGTTCCTCACCTTCGGAAGATTAAGTTCTGTAAGACTACAAGGAAGAGACTTATAAATATTTCAGATTTAATACACAATAGTGCAGTGCAATACATAAAATAGTTGTCAGAATAAAAGATAAAAAATATACATACAGTTACAATGCAATCAAACAGTTTATGAAAATAAAAGGGATAAAAGAAACAGAACAAAACCTTACTGATGTACAGCGGCGATATCCTGGCTGTGGGGACAGCTGAAAATATGGGCAGTCACTCCAACCGAGATATGGATCCCCAACGACTGACACTGACCCTCACTTCTCATGGCATTTTAAACCCAGTTTTTTCCCTCCAGTTCACTGGCTGGTGATGTCACTGAGAGGAGGCTGTTCATATGATAATGAAGGGTACTCCTCCCATTACACAGTTGTATTTCTATAGAGAAACATAAAAGTGATCATGTGTCCTTGCAGGAATCCCCTAGAAATATAATATTACCTGCATTCACCTGTACAGACATTTACCAACCAGGGCATATCAAACACCACTATAATAGGCCCATGTTTTTAGCCAATAGCCAATCCCAGGTAGTTCCTCTGAGTGTAGGGATCTGAATTTGACATATATATGAGGGCTATTTTCCCTGATCATAACTAGCTATGTGGGTCATTACAAATATAAATTATGACGGGGTTTGCCTTGATGTATCATACTTTCTTTGAACACCATGCCATTCTCCCATGTTTCTCCTGGTCCACAGACAGACACACCACAGGCAACCATTTGCATAGCTTTAGATGTTTGGTCAGGATGTTTGGTCAGCCCTAGTGACAAATCCTTAATCAGCACATCTCGCACCTTGGTGAGGAAAGAGCCAATTAAACATTTGTCAGACAGTGGACATCCTTTGATGGCCAAAGATCTGCATTTCCTATGCAAATCAGATGTATCTTCTGTGTCAGAGGGAGTTATGAAATTACCTCCTAGTAACCTACTTTTGATTCTCTTACCTATAACACCACACCTCCCCCCTTAAGACATGGCATGGGATCATTGATATAGCCATCAATATCCCAAGCCGATCTCCGCAGCTTCCCCCTGGCGCGATAACCCATCTGCGTTGCCATGCTCACTGCCCTTTTTGTGCTGGATAGTGAAATCATATTGTTGCAAGGCTAAACTCCATCTCAGCAGCTTCCCGTTATCACCTGCTACCCTGTGCAACCAACTAAGTGGGTTGTGGTCGGTCACTACGGTAAATCTGCGCCCATAGAGGTATGCCTGTAATTTCTGCAAGGCCCATACAATGGCCAAACATTCTTTCTCTACAGTGGCATACGCAACCTCCCTCGGTAGAAGCTTTCTGCTCAAATACATTATTGGATGTTCATGCCCTTCTGGATTTACCTGGCTGAGCACTGCGCCTAGCCCATAGGCGCTGGCGTCAGTCTGCACCACAAACTTACGAGTGAAATCCGGGCTTTGCAAGACTGGGGAGCTAGCAAGGGCAGCTTTTAAAGCTGACAGAGAACTCTCGCAGTCGGCAGTCCAATTAACTATTTGAGGCTGTTTCTTTTTTGTGAGGTCTGTCAAAGGTTTTGCTAGGGAACTATAGTTAGGAACAAACTTTCTATAGTATCCTGCGGTCCCCAAAAAGGACATAACCTGTTTTTTGGTCTTAGGAGTGGGCCAGGCAGAAATTGCATCAACCTTTCCTGGCTCTGGCTTTAGTGTCCCTCCACCCACCTTGTGCCCGAGGTACTGCACTTCGGTCATGCCGATTTGACACTTTCCAGGCTTGATGGTCAGTCCTGCATCCTGGATACGCCTGAGCACCTGTGACAGGTGGGTCAGGTGATCCTCCCAGGTCTGACTGAATACAGCAATGTCATCCAGGTAAGCGACAGCAAACCCTTCAAACTTCTCTAACAGCTTGTTCACCAAGCGCTGGAATGTGGCAGGAGCATTTTTCATACCAAAGGGCATTACCTTGGACTCATAGAGTCCAAAGGGGGTGATGAAAGCGGACCTCTCCTGCGCTTCCACGGACATAGGGATTTGCCAATACCCCCGACTTAAATCCATAATTGTTAGGTACCGGGCACCGGCTAGCTGATCCAAAAGCTCATCTATGCGGGGCATTGGATACGCATCAAACACAGTGATGGTATTCAACTTCCTGTAGTCCACGCAAAATCGGGTTGTCTTGTCCTTTTTGGGGACAAGCACTACAGGTGATGCCCAGGCACTTTGAGACTCTTGGATCACGCCCAGCCCTAACATTTCCTCTATTTCCTTCTTCATGTCAGCCCTTACTTCTAGGGAAACTCTATAAGCTGCTTGCCTAACAGGTTGGTGATTCCCCGTGTCTACATGGTGAGTTGCTAGCGGAGTTCTCCCAGGTCTCCCTGTAAAAGTGGCAAGGAAGGGGTTAAGTACCTCCTGCAGCTGGAACTTCTGACCCTCAGACAGCTGTGAATTGACTACGGCATCTTCAATGGATCCTATCTCCTTTGCGGAAGCCACTAAATCCAGCAGTGTTTCACTTTCTCCCTCCTCTGGCAAACTGCAGACTGGCAGAGCGCACATATCCCGGTCATAATGCGCCTTGATCATATTCACATGAAAAACTTTGTGTTTCTTGCGAACATGATCGATCGTGACTACGTAGTCCACATCGTTGAGGCGTTGATGAATTGGATATGGGCCTTCCCATGCCGCCTGGAGTTTGTTTTGGGTCATAGGGACCAGTACCCATACCTTCTGACCCACTGCATACACTCTCTCTCGGGCATTCCTATCATACCACCTCTTCTGACTTGCCTGTGCCTGCACCATGTTCTCATGTACTAGGCCTGTCAGTTCCTGCATCCTCTCTCTGAATTTCAAGACATAATCTATCACAGAGACCTCTGGTGTAACCAATTCTCCCTCCCATGCTTCTTTCATGAGATCTAGGGGTCCCCGTACCCTCCTTCCATACAGGAGCTCAAAGGGTGAGAAACCGGTTGATGCCTGCGGTACCTCTCTGTAAGCAAATAGCAGGTGCGGGAGATAACGCTCCCAGTCTCGCCCTTGGGACGCCACAAGCATTCGTAGCATCTGCTTGAGGGTCCCGTTAAACCTTTCACACAGACCATTAGTCTGAGGATGGTAAGGGCTGGCCACCAGGTGTTGCACCTGTATTTTCTTACAGAGGCACTGCATCAAATTTGACATAAACTGGGTCCCCTGATCTGTGAGCATCTCCCTGGGAAATCCTACACGGGAAAATATGGTCAGAAGGGCGTCTGCTACCTTATCAGCCCTGATGGAGGATAATGCTATGGCTTCTGGGTAACGTGTGGCATAATCCACTACCGTCAGGATAAAGCGCTTTCCAGAACTGCTGGGTATGGCCAAGGGCCCTACCAGATCCACAGCAATCCGTCGAAAAGGCTCATCAATTATGGGCAAAGGAATAAGGGGGGCCCGGTGCACAGGTCCCGACTTCCCCATCCTTTGGCACACATTACAGGAACGGCAGTAATCTGTCACATCATTCCCCAGGCCAGGCCAGTAAAAGTTGTGTTTTAGGCGACTCTTAGTCTTACTTATCCCTAGGTGACCAGCTAGTGGTATTTCATGAGCCACCCGCAGGAGTTGTTCCCTGAACTGACGTGGCACCACTAGTTGCCTGTCTTTTAATACATCCTGCTGGGGGTCAGTGGAAATACTTTGTCTATACAGTCTCCCCTGGTCCCAGGTTATTTTTTCAGTGTCCCCCTCCTCTGGGGTCCGATCAGCCAGCTGTCGCAGCTTCTGCAGACTATCGTCAGTGCGTAGGGCCGTCTGAAACAACTGACATTCTGCGTCTGTACTGGCTGATAGCAACACATTCTGACTAACTTCTGCCGCTGGCTGCGGGCTGTCAGCTGTCCCCACTTCCTCTGCAGCAGACACAGTAGGGGGCCCAGAACCCAGGTTTGTGTTACAGGCACCCTGACTGCGCGTCACAGGAGAAATGGACACAACCTTCTCCCCGTCTTGGTGAACTGGTGTGTGTGTGCATGTGACAGGGATTTCATGCATGTTTATGACGTTTCCCGCTACTAAATCTACACACAAATCATTATCTGACGCTTTACAATCCCCACATCCTACATCATTGCTAGTTATACAGTCTATATCCAATGCATTGTTAGATGAGTCTAGGCTATCCCTAAGCACAGTAACATTATGTAATTCTATAACATTGCTGGACACAGGGTCATCACATTCCTTAGTATTGACAGTTTCATTATTATCATATACTACCTGCGGTGACACACATGGGGCAGCAAGTACGCTAGAGTCCTCCTCAAGGTCTGAAGAAATATATCTGGAGACTAAACGTCCCAGATCGGTTCCTAGTAACACATTAGTGGGGATTTTATCCGTCACTCCCACATCCATCATCCCTCTTCCCGCCCCCCAATCCAGGTAAACTCGTGCCATGGGTAAGGCCGGGATCAGACCACCAACTCCAGAAACAGTTAGAGTTTTTCCTGGGATAATGTCTTCTGAAGAAACAAGCTCTGGGTGGACAAGAGTCATTTCGGCACCAGTGTCCCTCAGTCCCATGGTAACCGTCTTGCCCACAGTGACCGCTTGTAAATTGTCACAAGATGCCCTCTCCCTCCCACCCACAAACAAAACTGCTGGGGACAAAATAGATGGTTTGGGCAAAGGGGTAGTTTTCCTCTTCTCTGGGCAAGCAGTGCTGATATGCCCCACTTGGTTGCATCCAAAACACCTGCGATTATCAACAGCAGGCCTGGGAAGTGGGGCAGGGGCAACACCTCCTGGTGATCTGCGAGTAGGGGCAAAAGTGTTAATAGGGGGCTTTCCCCCTTTCCAGCCTGGAACAGCAGGCTTTCGCGCCTCTGGCGCTCTGTTGGCGGCATATACATCCGCTATCTGGGCAGCTTTATCCAGGGTCTTGGGCTCACGGTCCAAAATAAACTGTCGTACTTCCATAGGACAGGTGTGGAGAAACTGGTCCAGGATCATCAGATCCTCCAAATCTTCAAAGGTGTTGACAGCTAATCCCTGCGTCCACTGCCTGAAGTGGTTCTTTAGTCCATCGGCCAGGTCTGAGTAACTGTCAGTACCCGTGCGCTGCAAAGCCCGAAATCGTTTCCTGTATACCTCTGGGGTGAGGTTAAATCGTTGGATTAAGGCCTTTTTAATAGCCTCATAATCTTGATCGATAGTTGTGGGCAGGGCTGCAAACACCTCCAGAGCTTTGCCTTTCAGCCCTGGAGTGAGATACTTAGCCCAGTCTGCAGGTGGCAGTTGGAATTGTCGGCAGACCTTTTCAAAACCTTTTAGATAAACATCCAGATCGCCGTCTTTCTCCATGACAGGGAAACGCTCTAGACGGGGTTTAAGGTTTACTGTGTCCGTGGGCTCACCCTGAGGTGAGGATGAAGCACTTGGCAGCTGCATTTGGGTCAACTTGAGCTGGTACTCCCGCTCTGCCTGGCGTTCTGCATACTCTCGCTCCGCTTGACGTTCCGCAAACTCTGCTTGGCGTTGTGCAGCTTCTCGCTCTGCTTGGCGTTGTGCAGCTTCTCGTTCTGCTTGGCGTTGTGCAGCTTCTCGTTCTGCTTGGCGCTCTTGCATCACCAGTTGCATCCGCATATTCGGATCACAGTTGCCAATCTGCTGGAGGATTAGAGAAAGAGAAGACTCCATACCGTTTTGAGACCTGGTACTGCTGGTACTGCCATGCCCAGCCAGTTCCTGACTTGAGTCTCCTGTCTGTTCCTCTGAGGCTGAAGTTTCCCGCTCTGGTCCCACGGAATGGTGGAGCTGTGTATCATCTGCCACCAATGCTTGGATCAGATCCGCTTTACTTTTGTTCATTCCGTCCAGCCTTCTCTCCTCACAGAGGACTAGCAGTTCATCTTTCCTCTTATTTCTATACACCTCTGCCATCTTATCAGTGGTTTTTAAAAATAAAAGAAAGAAAAGAAAAAACAAGAAGGGGAAGGGAAACTGTTTTGCACGTATGTATGTTAGCTGACAAATAGTATGCACTGAGTTCTTCCTTGTGGACTGTTGTATTATTTTCAAAGATACTCCAGCCCTTAAGTGTAAAGGTTAATTTCTTAAACAAAACACTTAACGTCTTTAACAGTGTAAATGACAATAACACTATCCCACCGCTGCCACCAATCTGTGACGATCGCCGATCTCAGGTCACGTCACAGGGGTGAACTACACTACTGAGTTTATTAATTTACCTCATAAATCCACGCCCACCTACTCTAGATGACAGGATTATGCTAAATTACTCCCGTAGTTTCCAACACCCCAATAATTTATACCACAGTATGCTACCACCACCTATACTTATCTAGGCAATAGGGGCCTAAGTCTCTATGTTCCCTTAACACCAGTTCCTATAACACAGGTTATCTAAATTGAACATAAAATACAGGTAACGTTCCTCACCTTCGGAAGATTAAGTTCTGTAAGACTACAAGGAAGAGACTTATAAATATTTCAGATTTAATACACAATAGTGCAGTGCAATACATAAAATAGTTGTCAGAATAAAAGATAAAAAATATACATACAGTTACAATGCAATCAAACAGTTTATGAAAATAAAAGGGATAAAAGAAACAGAACAAAACCTTACTGATGTACAGCGGCGATATCCTGGCTGTGGGGACAGCTGAAAATATGGGCAGTCACTCCAACCGAGATATGGATCCCCAACGACTGACACTGACCCTCACTTCTCATGGCATTTTAAACCCAGTTTTTTCCCTCCAGTTCACTGGCTGGTGATGTCACTGAGAGGAGGCTGTTCATATGATAATGAAGGGTACTCCTCCCATTACACAGTTGTATTTCTATAGAGAAACATAAAAGTGATCATGTGTCCTTGCAGGAATCCCCTAGAAATATAATATTACCTGCATTCACCTGTACAGACATTTACCAACCAGGAAATATCAAACACCACTATAATAGGCCCATGTTTTTAGCCAATAGCCAATCCCAGGTAGTTCCTCTGAGTGTAGGGATCTGAATTTGACATATATATGAGGGCTATTTTCCCTGATCATAACTAGCTATGTGGGTCATTACAAATATAAATTATGACGGAGTTTGCCTTGATGTATCATACTTTCTTTGAACACCATGCCATTCTCCCATGTTTCTCCTGGTCCACAGACAGACACACCACAGGCAACCATTTGCATAGCTTTAGATGTTTGGTCAGGATGTTTGGTCAGCCCTAGTGACAAATCCTTAATCAGCACATCTCGCACCTTGGTGAGGAAAGAGCCAATTAAACATTTGTCAGACAGTGGACATCCTTTGATGGCCAAAGATCTGCATTTCCTATGCAAATCAGATGTATCTTCTGTGTCAGAGGGAGTTATGAAATTACCTCCTAGTAACCTACTTTTGATTCTCTTACCTATAACACCACAACATTTCTTTCCAGAAAAGTGTGAACGCGTTTGTCCTCCATTACATCTCCCATAAGATCATCATCCACATTATGTATATGATACAGAAAAGGATTAATCATAGGCATATATTTTTCATGTTTCTCTTTGCTCTTTAATTATTGGGACGTCTGTCTCATTTGAGCCTCCATCTTTCTCTAATGTATGAGCTTTCCTTACATTAGTCGTGCAATCTGTCAAGGGGACCTTTGGTGTCAGTCCCAAAATGTGTTATAAAATAAATGATCTATGCAAAGGTCATCTTCATTTTCTTGGTAAAAGTTGTGCATTCCAAGGTTTACATTCTGTAAATACTAAGAAACACTTCCACCTGCACAAATGGTCAATATCTTGACCCACATACCTTATAAGTCTGCAGCAGATTTTCATATACTAAGGCCCCATGCACACGACCGTAAAAACTCCCGTAATTACGGGCCGTAATAACAGCCCGTAATTACGGGCCCATAGACTTCTATTGGCCACGGGTACCTCCCCGTATGCTTACGGGAAGGTGCCCGTGCCATTGAAAAAGATAGAATATGTCCTATTTCAGGCCATAATTACGGCACGGGCAGCCCATAGAAGTCTATGGAGCTCCTGTATTTACGGGTGACTACGTGTGTGCACCCATAAGTACGGGAGCGTTGCTAGGCGACGTCAGTAAATAGTCACTGTCCAGGGTGCTGAAAGAGTTAAACGATTGGCAGTAACTGTTTCAGCACCCTGGACAGTGACTTCCGATCACAATATAGATAAAGCTGTAAAAAAAAAAAAAAAGACGTTCATACTTACCCAGAACTCCCTGCTTCTTCCTGCAGTCCGGCCTCCTGGGATGACGTTATAGCCCATGTGACCGCTGCAGCCAATCACAGGCCAATCACTGGCTGCAGCGGTCACATGGACTGCCGCGTCATCCAGGGAGGTCGGGCTGGATGTCAAGAGAGGAACGCGTAACCAAGACAACGGCCGGGTAAGTATGAATTTCTTTTACTTTTATTACAGAAAGGGCTGTCCCTTCTCTCTATCCTGCACTGATAGAGAGAAGGCCTGCCGATTACTGCAGTGCAATTTTGCAGCCAAAAACGTGCCCTGTAAATATGGGTGGAATACGTGTGACCCGTATTTACGCCAGTATTTACGGGTGGACAAAAATACGGTCGTGTGCATGGGGCCTAACCAATAGTATTGTGCCTGTCCTTATCTAATTGGAGCCTCAATGTCTCTGTGAAAACCCATCAAATGAAATATGATCAGTACATACAATAAGGGCTATGATCCCAAAGAAACACAAATAAAAAGATCCAAATATAAATGGAAAAGAAACGGCTGAGCCAATTTTGCAAATGTGTTGGCACGATGAACGTTCCTAATCCCTAGTCCTAACAAAGTGGGTATACTTTTGACTTTGTAGCTTGCACTTTTTGTATTCACTGTATATGCTGTCAGCACTTCCATAGCATTATGTCATGATTATAACCAGTGAAAGGAGGAAAAATGTAAGTAATTAATCATCTTATACTTGCATGTTGAATTATATAGAGCATATTACCCCAGAGAATTTTTAATTTTAGCTCTCCGGAACAGAATTTAATCTACAGGTTTTGTCGCATAAGATAATTATTGGAAACATTTACATTTTCATTTTGTGCAACAGGTTTAAGCTAAGCCCCTTGAACATAGTTTTTAGGACAGATAAATTCTGCTTATGAAATATTATTGACTTACTATAAAATATTAAGAATAGGGAAAGAAGGTGGCACATTCTATTACTTGTGCCGCAACATGAGTGCTAGAGAAATGAAACAGTCTGTGAAATTAAATGTAAAGGTCAAAGGGAATTATAATTGAAGTGCATACATTTTTCATGCTCATGAGACATTGACTATGCTAGAATTACTTGAATTGCATTTTTTATTCTAACCCATTTTCTCCAGCCTTGGAGGTTGATGAGCCTATTGCTACTAATTTCAACTGTTTGCCTTCATATTTCATTGTGTTATAATAGTATTTAGATAAATGGGAGATTAATGACCATCCGTCATAGGTCACTTGGCCTCAGGAACACGTTTTTCATAAAAATGAATGTATAAGATGGTGAGAAGGAGCACAGATGGGTAGAGCAGGATGATGGGTTTGATCCCTTTTGTAATGAATCATATTTGAATTAAATTTTTGACATTTAGGTCTACTATTATTGGGTGGAGAAAATATACAAGACTTGGTTAATTACCAATAGGTCCAAGCTTTTAGGATGGGTCAAGGAAGTATATTGCGTCATTAAAAAGATGGATGACTGTATCATTTACAAAGATTAGAAATGAGGAATAGAATTTTTATACATTTCTCTGATCTTTTACATTCATGGTTATGTTCAAATAAGCCAATAATTTTGGATGGACATCCCATGTGCCATGTACCCAATAATAGGTAACCAGACATCAGTGCCGTGCTGTAACATGCATGACACACACACAATATGCACACAGCAATGTCCATTTTTTTTTCACCCCTGATGAGGCAGACCTGGTCCGTGTTGAAACTAATTATTATAATTTTTTTTTTCTCAGGGCTAGTATTTGACATGGGGTAGATGGACTAATTTAGGAAGGGTTCAGGGACACTAAGAAAGAGACCACTTCTCTGTCTATCACCTCTACCTCTATCCTCCTTCTATTCTCTCTAGTGCAGGTTAACAATATATGTATAAGTTATATTTAGATTTTTTTTGTGTTTGAAATAAAAGTGAAGTTTTAAAGAGGCTCTGTCACCAGATTTTGCAACCCCTATTTGCTATTGCAGCAGATAGGCGCTGCAATGTAGATTACAGTAACGTTTTTATTTTTAAAAAACGAGCATTTTTGGCCAAGTTATGACCATTTTCGTATTTATGCAAATGAGGCTTGCAAAAGTACAACTGGGCGTGTTGAAAAGTAAAAGTACAACTGGGCGTGTATTATGTGCGTACATCGGGGCGTGTTTACTACTTTTACTAGCTGGGCGTTGTGTATAGAAGTGTCATCCACTTCTCTTCACAACGCCCAGCTTCTGGCAGTGCAGACACAGCCGTGTTCTCCAGAGATCACGCTGTGACGTCACTCACAGGTCCTGCATCGTGTCGGCACCAGAGGCTACAGATGATTCTGCAGCAGCATCGGCGTTTGCAGGTAAGTCGATGTAGCTACTTACCTGCAAATGCTGATGCTGCTGCAGAATCAACTGTAGCCTCTGGTGCCGACATGATGCAGGACCTGTGAGTGACGTCACAGATCTGCACTGCCAGAAGCTGGGCGTTCTGAAGAGAAGTGGATGATACTTCTCATCAGAACGCCCAGCTAGTAAAAGTAGTAAACACGCCCCGATGTACGCACATAATACACGCCCAGTTGTACTTTTACTTTTCAACACGCCAAGTTGTACTTTTGCAAGCCTCATTTGCATAAATACGAAAATGGTCATAACTTGGCCAAAAATGCTCGTTTTTTAAAAATAAAAACGTTACTGTAATCTACATTGCAGCGCCGATCTGCTGCAATAGCAGATAGGGGTTGCAAAATCTGGTGACAGAGCCTCTTTAATGTCTCTCCATAATCACTGATGGTGTAATTTTTTGTTAAATCACACTGTGGCCTAAAAAATTTTGGGGCAAATAACCACATACAAATAACAATTTGGTATCAGTATTTGTTTGGCTCAGATATTGCTTCAATTATCGGTGTCAAACACCCACGACTTAAAATGTACTACCATCCCTTGTGAATTTCTTTGTGTTGGTGCAAACATACTTTATATGGTACAATCACCAATTTTAACTAATACAAGTTTTTTTTACCTCAGTTAAGTAAAAGCTGAATACCCCTGCCTAGTTCTTATGAATTTAAATGTATTATTCAGTCCACCAACCGTGTAGTTCCGGGCATTGCATATTAATATAATAGATATACAGATAATATCACCATAAGAATGCAATGTAAATTTCAATATGATAGGAATGGGTACGTTTTCTGCATATGTAATATCACACAAGCTCAAGAATATCACTAAATCCCTGTTACAACTTGCATTCAAAATGAATAACTGAATTTAATAGAGTGTAGCCTAGCTATAGCATTTGTGGACGCTACATACAGTAGATATTAAGGGAATTGATTCACAACATAAACTTAATTTAAAAGTACATTTTATATATCAGTATGTTCTATGTTCTCATGATCCGTCTCATAGGCATCTTACATTCATTACTCAGGGTTGCGAGTAGTTTTAGATAATCACATTGGCTGCATGTTATGTTTCCAAAAATAAGCTACAATTACAGTGTAATTCTGTTTCCAATAACATTCCATGCTTTAATGGACATATGGACTTCATAGAGGGGGTGTCCCTCTCATGGCAGTCCTTCATGTGTCAGAACGGAGAGTCGCTATTTAAGAGTAGCTCCCGTTGTGGTGAACCCAGCTCGTTCATGCATTGTATGGTTGACCAATCATTTTAAAATCTGAATTGTATTGTCAGATGCTGTTTCCCCAGGCGGTGCCAACTGATCGCCGTGGGTTAAAAAAGCTTAATCTGATGCGATCAACTGATCCCCGGGCTGCTTTCTATTTAAAAAAGGGGTTGTCTTTGTGAACCTCTTTAAATGTACATTTACAGTTCATTAACATTTCAAAGACTTTACTCATTTTGAACAAAAACAATACCATGTCTTACATACAGAGCTCTGTAGGTTGCCCCTGGAATCAGTTAGCAGTTTAGCTCCATTTGCTGTCAGACATGTGACCTAACAGTTTAACTCTTAAGGCTCTTTTACACGGGCCAACGATGGTGCAAAGGAGCATAAACAGGGCAATCATCATCTGATGAGCGAGCAAATGCTCGTTCATCGCCTGATCGTAGTTTATGCAGCAATAAATATCACGGTCGGAAATGCATGGAGACAAACGATCGTAGCAACGATCGCTCATCCTCATACATTACTGATCATGGCTTCTTGTGAAAGGAACATACAAGCGCCGTCATTGATCGGTGCTCGTTTTTATGGCAAAAGTTGTCCGGTATAAAATGAGCCTTAGTGTGTAGATGTAATTTGAGCTACCACAATGCACTACTATCTAGTAACAGGAAACCGACATATTTTATTTAGGCACACATTCTGTCATTCAGCCTCCGTGATCCCCATAACTCGCAGTTCAGTTTTCTGAACACTGTCTGCACTTTATTGTATCATTGGACACTTGTAAAACAATAAAGTACATTTGTGAGTAAATCTACAGATTTACAATATGTGTAATTTTCATGTCAGGAGGAGCGATACTTAAGCCCTCTTAACATCTATCACTGCTGGTTGTGTACTTATCAAGTATACTACGCACAAGTCAAATCCATCTAATAAATGTCACAAAACGCAGCAGTAATACTATACCATTTAGCAGAACTAGAGATTGTTTTCCCTTACAGATTGAATTGACAACTCTTAGCTGAAATTGCCTGTTTAGAAAGTCTGTGATTCTTTTTGATCATACAGATTTCTATCTTGTTATACTGTCTTCTAGCCACTTGGTGATAAGAATAGAATTGAGTGTCTTTATATAGCACAATAATCCATAATCTATGCCCTCATGTACAGATGCAGCAGAGCTAAATTTGTCAATTAACTGTTTACGCACCAAGTTGATTTACCTGGTTAAAATAATGTAATTCGTTTTCCGGCAGTCCTATGTAAAACCACAGATAAGACAATGTTATTTCATGATATGCTAAATAACCAAGTCATTACTACTGCATATCATTTTACATAATGACCTGTGTCGGAGATGTAGGCCATCTTGTCAGCTGTTAGTTTAGACGTTTTGTTAAGTTAAAGGAACACTAATACTAAAAAATGCACAAAAAAATAATGACAATTTCCAGAAATCCTATTTTGTCTCATATTGCAATCAGTACTGAGAAACATATAAAAAATTGTCTCTGTGTTTCCTGGGAACTCATGGAATTCCCATGATTCTTGTGGGGTAGGTTCCCATCCTCACTGTCCTGTGTCTGGCTGTAAGATAACTGGCTGCAGCAGGAGCTCCCCCCCCCCTCTGCTCTGTCTGCAGTAGGATACAGATCATTAAGTCCTGCCTCTTTGTTATAGAGGCTCTGTCACCAGATTTTGCAACCCCTATCTGCTATTGCAGCAGATAGGCGCTGCAATGTAGATTACAGTAACGTTTTTATTTTTAAAAAAAACGAGCATTTTTGGCCAAGTTATGACCATTTTTGTAGTTATGCAAATGAGGCTTGCAAAAGTCCAAGTGGGTGTGTTTAAAAGTAAAAGTCCAAGTGGGCGTGTATTATGTGCGTACATCGGGGCGTTTTTAATACTTTCACTAGCTGGGCGTTCTGACGAGAAGTATCATCCACTTCTCTTCACAACGCCCAGCTTCTGGCAGTGCAGACACAGCCGTGTTCTCCAGAGATCACGCTGTGACGTCACTCACAGGTCCTGCATCGTGTCAGACGAGCGAGGACACCGGCACCAGAGGCTTCAGTTGATTCTGCAGCAGCATCAGCGTTTGCAGGTAAGTCGATGTAGCTACTTACCTGCAAACGCTGATGCTGCTGCAGAATCAACTGTAGCCTCTGGTGCCGGTGTCCTCGCTCGTCTGACACGATGCAGGACCTGTGAGTGACGTCACAGCGTGATCTCTGGAGAACACGGCTGTGTCTGCACTGCCAGAAGCTGGGCGTTGTGAAGAGAAGTGGATGATACTTCTCATCAGAACGCCCAGCTAGTGAAAGTATTAAAAAACGCCCCGATGTAGGCACATAATACACGCCCAGTTGGACTTTTACTTTTAAACACACCCACTTGGACTTTTGCAAGCCTCATTTGCATAACTACAAAAATGGTCATAACTTGGCCAAAAATGCTCGTTTTTTTAAAATAAAAACGTTACTGTAATCTACATTGCAGCGCCTATCTGCTGCAATAGCAGATAGGGGTTGCAAAATCTGGTGACAGAGCCTCTTTAAGCCCTACTCCCTCAGCTATTCTCCAGCCAAAAATGGAACAGGAAATAACCCCTGTGTTTTCTGCAGGATTTTTACAAGACTGTTTGTTTCATTAACATGCCAAAAATCCTGTAGACTGGCAACAAGTGTGAACAACTTTATCTCTTGTTTATTTTTATCAATCATTTCTAGGTTTAGTGTTTCTTTACATACAGAAACCATTAAATACATACAGTGTTGGATATGGGTAACAAACGGATTTGGAGCAATAGATAGTATATAATTAACCCTACTAATTAAATGCTATTTACATAAGGTCTGCATAGTTGTGCTCTGTAAGCTTGACTCCTAGTCATGGCACCCCAGTGTTAATTGCTACTTACCATATTGAAATACTCTA
Source organism: Rhinoderma darwinii (assembly GCF_050947455.1). Taxonomy (NCBI): domain Eukaryota; kingdom Metazoa; phylum Chordata; class Amphibia; order Anura; family Rhinodermatidae; genus Rhinoderma; species Rhinoderma darwinii. The sequence goes on from NC_134690.1 coordinate 376,358,642, forward strand.
TTCTGCTACAACACTTAGAATGAATTAACTTAAATTAAATTTAATCTATTCCTTGCTTCCTACAAGATATTTTGCCTTTGCAGTAAATAATTGTTTTCTAATTTAACTGGGAGAGGAAAGTAGTATTTTCAGAACACAATACCATGCTTGATTCAAGTGGTTTAAAAATACATCAAGGAAGATATTGAAGGCGTGGAAAGGAATATGGTTCCTTTGCTTTTTAATTGACTGCTTTTTTAGTTGACAATATCTGAGCGGGCCCAGAGCCTACAGGGCGCAAGAGTGAACTTCACCTGAAATTTTCTGTATTTTGGTATTATTTCCACTAGAACAAGCTGATCAGCTGAGTGTCTAACGTTAAATAATGTCACCTGGTATAATACTGTGGAGCTGGTTGGCAATGATATATTAATGAACTGGTAAATGGCATTGTTTAAGAGGATATAAGGTACCAAAAGGAACATGGGAACAAGACAGTAAATCTATGATCAGTGTTTTCCAATCAGGGTTCCTAGCCTGGGTCAAGGGTTCCCCAGAACACAACAACATTAGGAAGGCAAACTTTTACCGTGTTGAAGATAAACTGATTTCAGCCTTCTCAAAGCTGCTTGGAAAAGCATCCAACATCTTAGCACTGGGATATAATTATAACATTCTTTACCCACCCCTAGTCCAAGCTTCCTTGCGGCAGGAATGAGAGTTGGTGTTCACCGGGAGTGGAATATTTTTTATGGGTTTTCAATGTTACAGATGTAGAAATCTTTAACTTGACTTTTAACGCATTAAATACACAGTGACAAGAAACTATAAGGTCAAGATAAGGATTGCTACATCTGTATTAAAGTTGGGAATATCTACCTGAGATGAACACCCGGAATATACCTTTGATCAGTAATCGCCAACCTGTGGATCTCTAGCTGTTGGGAAACCACAACTCCCAGCAAGGTTGGAGACCATTGCCTAAAATGAACACCTAGATCATAACTGAGATAGACATCTTCGACATAAAAAGGAACACAATATATTACAAGTAATTATATGGGACTAGTAAATATGTGTTTGGGAATCAGACACAAATTAAAAAGAAGCTAAAAGAAAAAAAATCCACAGTGTTACAAGCAGATATAGAACTACTTTTACATTAACATTTTAAAATGAATTTATTGGTATATTTACCAGATTAAAACTTGAGGTAGGATTAGTACTGAGTCACTAACAGAATTAATTAAAATGGAATTTTTACTGACAGGATTAGATATTTCTGGCCAGTTGAAATGAAGACCCTGAAGCCATAATCGTGGCATCTCCATGACTACCATGGATAAATTACCTCTTCATGTCATGTGGGTTATTATTTTGTGTCTTTAGAACCTGAAATTATTTAAGCCACAGATAGCAAAAGATATATGATCTACAAGCAAAGCAAAATAATTCAAACAAATGACACCATACATATATATACACCAATACTAATCAATATGAGTAACTTATGCAATGTGTAGAATAAATTACATGTACAGTAGTTCAATTAAATGTAATTATTTTAATTCAGTATGCACAGCAATTCCTGCAATCATACAGATTACTTGATTACAGTGATCATTTGATTACGTTTTCTATGTAAAAAAATGTAGCAATGCAGAAATTACCAAACGAAAAAAAAAAAAATCTGAACTATATAAAGTGGAAAAACAGTATACATAATTAAAGTAATACATGCAGACAAATAAACCAGCTCTCACCATAAGTGCTGTTCCATCCTCACTGCCCAGTGATCACCTGGTATCTGATATACCAAACATACTTTATCCAGCACAAGTTCCAGAAAAAACTTTTTGGGAAGATTAATAAAAGCTCAGTGTAGAGCTGCTGACACATTTCAAAGCAGATACATTCCCCCTCATGATGCGTCTGATGTTTATTTGATGACACACCTGTACGGCGGTGTACCAATAATAATAATAAGGCTTTACAATTGTAAAATATATATATTTTTTTAGATAATTTTCAATTGTAGTTTTATGTATTTTTCACCCTGGATTGAGTTTATTTGTCAGTGTGGCCCTCTTAACTGATACATGTGTAGTGTATAGGAAAATCAATTATTAAGGTATAGTCTGTTAGATTTTTTTAATATTGAAAATGTATGTGCTGGAGATAATAACTATTAGCTGATACGAAAGTGACACAAAGTCCAACTAGTGGCAACATTAATCGTATTTAATGTAAAAATAAGGCATAAATACAAATACCGAATGAAAACTTATGTTTAAGCATTGAGATTGGATCCTTCTACTTTCTTTTATGGTGCTGAAGGTTGAATGTACTGTATCAATATGCATATTACTCAACAAGCCCTTTTGAAGTCCCTTCCTGGTTTTTGTTTTTTTTTGTAAATTCTATGTTTTTGTTTTATTATCAAGCAATAGACCAAACACCCAAATAGTGAAAAAGAAAAAAAATGATCACCCCTGATGGAAGGCGCTCCAGCACTTGTAGATTAAATTCAACTAAAATCCCAGTCTGGACAATATGTCAAATGAGGGTAAAAATTAGTATTTTATACATGCTATGTGATAAAATTGAAAAAAAAAAAAGCTACGCGTTTCAACCCTGAACCAGGATCTTTCTCGCACTTTCTTCAAGCCTGAGGAAAACCCTGGTTCAGGGTCGAAACGCGTAGCTTTTGTTCCAATTTTATGACATAGCATGTATGTCTTTTAAAAAATAAAAAATACTTTTTTTTTACCCTCATTTGACATCTTGTCCCGACTGGGATTTTAGTTGAATTTAATCTACAAGTGCAGGAGCTTGTGCAGGGGTGATCATTTTTTTGTCTTTCACTATCAGATCGCTTCCACAACGACTACCGCTGATCATTCAAGGCTAGCAGACTGCATACATACGAAGTATTGAGGCTCTATTGGTTTATTGATCGAGTGCAAAATCTAATTTTAAGCATATTACTGTTGACCACCTTCAATATCAGCAATACCCTAGAGGAGCGCTCTGTGTCTTCTTTTTTCTTTCTATATCACTGCCAATAGACCAAACATATTAGGATATGGCTTAGCATATTCAAAAATTATTCATTATGAGCCTTATAGGACTCCCACATCAAAATCACACTGGGAATCTCCAGTTGTTGTCTTACTCTCCCTTTAAACATTTGTACTAATTATTATATTTTATTTTCGAGATCTATGATGATGGCGCATTGTATCCATTTACACTCATAATTTTTTCCTCTCCTCTATGCCTTATAGTAAGCACTGTGAGTACAAGTTCAAAGTTGATCTAGCATGATGTTGCCTTGGGTTTTGTTCCTCTACAAAGACTGATGTGCACCTGTTAGCTTCCAAACTTATAATACTATATGAAAGCTCAACAATGAAATATTAAAGCCTACCTGACAGGTGGCAGAGATACCCTTCAGGGAACCAGAGTCTTACACTACAAAAACACACTTCCAAATAGATTATATCAGTGGCAGCTTGATTGTCTAAACTTGTTATTCAATGTAACAGCCATATTAATATTTGGCAGCTGCTTACTATGTTCCTCCACCACATTCTTCAGAAGATTATTTCACAAATGATCCATAGTAATAGTTTCAACATTATAATTAATCTTATCAATGCACCTCACTATTCCTTAACGTAGTCATTGACTTCCAACCAGTAATGTGCCTGAGTTCTGTATGTAAATTAATGTAACCTACAAGATCCTTGTACCCGGTGATAACTCATAACCAATATTGGTCATATTATGCAAATAGGCATAGTATTACCGTGACTTAAAACGCAATGTTTAAGAAATAATGCACATATTGAAAATTACATTATGATGTCTCCGGTGCAAGAAGAAAATCAATCATTTTTTAGCCGTACAGCATGATTAAAAATATAAAACCCAAATTCAATCCACTCCTGTCTCTAGTGTGTATTATTAATTAGTTTCTCAGCAACAGAAAGCAATTAAGGTTCTTTGCCGCTGAGATATTTTTGTAGGATCATGGCACAATATTCTGAGAACTCTACAGGCCTATATGTAATCCTTTGTTTGTAGAGAATGCACTTGACACAACCTACAAGTATGAAAGGAACAATACTTGAAAACTAAAAGAATTATTAATAAACTTGGAATGGATTGGGTCAAACATTCTAGAACGCAAACACAACACAAATCTATATAATAATTAGTCATCACTCATTTTTTTTTTTTTATCCAGTTATGGTAGTAGATTGGTTTATGGTCTTTTTTGATTTTCTAGAGCCATTACACTTTTTAATCCATAGTTAATATTAAAGGGCTTGTAAGAGGATATAAAAAAGGGCTTATCTTGGTTCCAGAAACAGCGCCACTTTTGTCTATGGGTTGCAGTTTGTATTGAAGATTAGCCCTATTTTCGCTTTTAATACAGTAGAAAAAAAACTACAAAAATATCTAGAAAATAAGACATAATAATGTGTAAATCTATGCAATAAATTTTTCAAATTGCCAAAACACCCAATGCACCTATTTTCCAGCCCATAATGTAGGAAAATCAATTCAACAGTTATTTGCAAATACATTTAGACAGTGCATCGAATGTATTGCAATGGCATGTGGATCATAAAGGAATTCACAGATGGTTAAAATCTAATTAAGCAGATCGATTCACTCATTTCCAGCCAGAGACATTTGTGGAGACTGTTATATTAAAGTACAATTGAGTTATCTGCGTAAGAAACTGAAATTTCCATCCATCCTTAGATCCTTGGATTCAAAGCCCACTTGGTCAGCATCTACATAGAATTTCGATTTTTACTCCTACTTTTTTCCACTTTCCTCTACTTCCGCTCCAAAAACATACTGTAGATCAATTGACTTAATTTGTATTTGGAGTTCATAGAAATAGACTGTGAGTCCCTGTAGTGTCATTAGGGTCTCAGATAAGCGATTGCATAATGTGTATGGTTCCAACTGGAAAATGTTGAAGCTATAGAAATAGCCGAAAATAAAATGAAAACTAGTTTACATACATTTTTTTCTGCACTCTGTTAACATCAATATCAAAACATGTTATAGTCGGTGCTTGGGGGGTCCAAAACACGTATGACTATAGCATTTTGGTTAGGCTTCCATGTCTGCTAAAGTCTTATCCCAAACAAAACCATTTGTTTTGGACAATCCCTACTTGTTAGTGGTTTGATAATAAGCAGATCACAAAGTGTCCCCCTACTGGGACACTAAGCGATCAGCTGTAATGTGTGGAGAAACAGTTTGTGTGCAGTGCCATCACTGGGGAAATTAAGCATTACACATTGCCTATTTAAATCAATGGGTTGTCTATGTAATGCAGGACAGGATAGACCCTCCAGAGTAGGAGACGCTCTATTTAGCCATTCTCCACTCTGGCCAAGAGATGACGATCATGGATAGAGGATCCCCCCCTATTAACTCAGAATTCCCTTATAGGGTATATGAGGATGGGTATTCTAAACTGGACAACCCCTTTAAGATACACACTCACTAATTATTCCTAGAAATTGCTCTTAAGCTTGGTAGTAGCGCATTTTTAGCTTATGTCAGTAGTGATGTTCGAGGTCTATAAGGTCCTCATTAGATCACAAGTGTTCTGAAAACCACCATTAACTCTCTTTTTTTCTTTTTTTTTTCAATCAAAAATATAGAAGAAAATATAGAAAAAAATACGAATTTACCGTAGTGACTGTGAGAAGATATTTTCTGCGTTCAGTTGTCACTAATCCCATTGCAAGACACTGTAGTCAGCTTATTTTTTTGTCCACCGTTTACAGGAAAAAGCTGATAACAGAACTATAACAACTGAGTTTCACAGCAGAAGCCAAATATTTCATTTTCTAGTGCACACAATCTTCAATGTACCTTACTGTTTACAGAATTTCATATAGATCAACATACACTTAAAATGGTGGTTCATTTATCAAATATCTTCTTTTTCCGAATATAGAAAGGCATACAAAAAACATATAGAAAAAGTTAATGGCCCATTTCTATTCACGCAACCATTGCTCAGATGGATCCTTTGTAAAGCCTTATGTGAAATGTAAAGGTTTATTAAATATATGGTTTAAAGGCTCATAAAAGTTATATGAAACTTGGAATCAGGATGTGCACAAAAAATATAAAATATCCCCAATTGTGCAATATTAAAAACGTTTAGGCTAAAGGGTGGTAACCCCAATACAAAAACAGCCCAGTTAAAATGTTTTAACCCTTCTTTAAAGGGCACAGGGTTTTGTGTAGGACATACTTAGATATAGACATATTTAGTCACAGCGCTGCAGAGAGAAAGCTCCTGCCTCAAACCGACTTTGACCAGAGCCTGTTGTACACTTAAAAACAATGGAGATAGACTGTATATACAATGTTTAGTCATATCATTAAAACTACTGACAATTGATGTGAATAACATTGACTAATTTGTTTTAATGGGATATATTAGGCAGCAAATGAACAGTAAAAAAAAATCAGGAAAAATGGGCAAGCATTAGGATCTGAGCAACTTTGAGAAGGGCCAGATTATGACGGCAAAACGACTGTGTCAGAGCATTTTCAAAATGGCAGGTCTTGTGGATGTTGCCAGGATGAAGTGGTTAGTTCCTTCTATAGTGGTCCAAGGAAGGACAAACAGTGAACCGGCAACAGGGATATGGGTGCCATCATTGAGGCGTGATGGGAGCTAAGGTTAGCCCATTTGGTCCTATACAAAAAAAGTTACTGCTGGCTATGAAAGAAAGGTGTCAATACACACAATTCATCACAGCTTGCTGAGTATGGAACTTAGAGTTTCAATGCTAACTCCAATCCACCGCCGAAAATGCCTACTATGGGTACGGGAGCATCACTGGACCATGTAACATTGGAAGAAGGTGGCCTGATCCGATTAATAACGTTTTCTTTTACATCATGTGGACGGCCGGGTGCATGTACATAAAAAATATAGAAACCCTATGCAAATGTTTTCAATCTGGTGCTGTAAAAATATTAAAGCCACTAAGACATCTTTATATTTTCTGGTAATATATTAAATGTTTTACTCCTAAGAATTTCAGTCTCAAGTACAAAAAAGTAGACCATCAAGCTCCTTCTTCGTAATATTTTGAAAACATTTTTTTTTTACAGAAGTTTTGGTATTGGCACTAGAATCAAATGCCAAGTACCGAAGGCATGACTTTTCAGTAGATGGTGGCCAATTAAGGCTTTTGTAAGGTAGTCACTTAAGGAAACATTATTGAAATTGGTGCCTCAGGAGCTTTTTGTTGTGCGATGCATAATAGTCTGTTTGTGTTCTTAACATATTTTTGGTTTTATGTTCACTTGAGAAAATTGGTTTGAGAGAAAATACTGTATCTTAACATTGCAGCATGGAATTTTTCACGGTAAATTGACTTTTTACGAATGCTGCTGTAAGTTGGTTTTAAATTCACTCCGTGAAGACGATGCAGATTTATGCCATACTGTCAAAGCAAATCAGGACATTTTATCAAGGAATTTTAAACTGGGAACAGTTTTTTTTTTTGTGTGTGTTCTCTGATCTAAAGTAGTAATCTAAAATATCTGCAAAACTCCACTGTCAGATTGGAATTACTTAGCAAACAACAATAGATAAATATGCCGTCTGCATCCTGTTATTAAAATGCATTTTATTGTCAATTAAATCAGTACTGTCAGATATATTTTTGAGCACACAGCCAGTCCCATCGAGAAATGTCCTCGGGAATACGTTTCTACCAACTTCTAAGTCTGTTAGATAAGCTTTTTTTTTTTGTCATTGAGTAACTATTTAAGTTTGCAAACAGATTTTTAAGCACATTGTTCAATTAGAATCACAGTCTATATATTCTAAGTGTTGCTCATTTGCCAGTCGTGTACTTGCAGACGTTCCTTTTATGTTTTGTTGTAGGATTGAATTCTTCAACTGTCACTCGTCTTGATGCACATGCAAATGAGACCTTTGTTCTTTATTAAAGTCGTCACCTAACTTTACATTCATGACACCTTTGTACAATACCAGTGATTAGATCTTGAAAATTGTAGAATTAAAATTATTACATATCTTTTTTTCGTGTATTTCATCCCAACTGATACATCATGTCCAAATTTTTAATTTACCTCACCCTTGGTGGAGATTATTAAAAAAAGGATGTCTGTTTTAGTTAATACTTGTACTCACTAGAAAATCATAATTCTGGACATTGTTTTCTTAGAACTCTGTGTTGTGCCGTTTCTCTTTTATTGCTCCTAGAATTTTACGAATAAATTGACAACTGGGTGTTATCATTCCCCTTGTCAATGGAGTGTGTCCCTACACAGTCTGACACTGTCAGCACTGGCTGGACCCCCAAATGTTAACACTCGGTAGTCAATTTATTGGATAGGCTGAGTCCGTGAAAGCAAGAGAGACTCCTTGCGATTGGCTTTCCTCTCTGGCTCATAGCAAAGGTTCTCAAGTGGGGAACCCCCCTCCATGATGCCTAATATACCATATGGAATGAGGTTGTATTCATGGAACAACACTTTAAGAAGACTTTATACAGATTCCAAATAAGTATTTTTAAAAGACCAACTGGGCTCTTAGAATATGTCATGAGCTGAATGATTTGAATAAATAGTGTCAATTATTAATGGTTAGTGATAGATTTTGCTCCACCTTAGAAGAGGGTTCTGTGGCCATTTGTAGATAATTCGAAAACTGTTTGAGGAAGACAGCCTAGATTGGTTCTAGAAGTTAAAATAGTAAATCCTCGATTCATTAAACCCCATTAGCCATCTGGAGAAGAAAAAAAAAATCTCTTAGAGTTTAGAAACATTAAAATAAAATAAGATGATGAGACTGCAGATTAAGAAATCTATTCTCTTTGACAAAGGAATGCAAATATTTATCACGTATTTTTAACTGGAGGTTGGGAACCTTGATATAGTCAATGGTGTTCTCCAAATTTCAGAAAAAAGATAGTGATTAGGAAGGGCAGAGTTTAATTATGCTCATGTTATAGTGTCAATAATATTTGTACTATAGGATTATCGGTTTAGCTGATGACCAGGATAATTTGCTACCATGATGTGTTAAAATTATAATAAAGTGCAGATTGTATTCAAAAGTGGAAGAATTTCAAATATACAATGAAAGATGGATAATTAAAAAAGCTTATTCTGAAAAGTGCTATTAGCCACTGAACCAGAAAGGAATGCGTGACATCTGAATATTTTTCTCCTCCTTTGGTAAGTTCTTCTTCATGGAGCTGAAGTCCAGTCCAGTCAAGTGAATAATTTCGGATAATTTCCCCATCTAGAGAAGCAATTCAAGAAATAAAATTGTATCAAAAAATTTGCTATTCAAGCAATTCAGTATTTTTTTCTTCAAAGGTGGAGCTATACTTTAACTAATGTTTGTTCAAGGGGGTTCTGTTGAATTAATATGATTTTCTTAAAACCCAATAACTATATTGTATGTTCACTGTATTGCAACTATCTCTAGAATTCAGCTGTCCTGTATGCAGTCCTATTCATGAATTTCCAACATTAGTATCTTGATGCATAAAACCATGTCCAAGACATAAAATAAGGGCTGTTATTTAAACTATGTGGGCAATGTAATCTTTTATTTCATCCAGTTTTACAGTATCTATTTTACCTCATGCAAATGCAACTTTTTACACTATATAAGCCCTATGACCATAGTTCCGTTGTGATTTTGTCTCCAGATTGATACTACACTATATTCTCTATCAAACAAGTGACATAGATACTTAGACATAATTTAATCTACTGAGGATGAATTACATCATAAATATGAAATACACCTTTATTCAACTCAAAGAGTGAGGTCACTGTTTGGAATGCCCACTATTTGCAGAGACCAAGAGCTAGGTCTCGATCTAGCTCTTGAGCAGGAGACTTATTCAGACACATGTCCATCTATAGTGGACGACAGCATTCCTTTAAAGGAGGTTGCCCATGAGTAGAAAAAAAGAGTTTGTTTTTTCCAGAAAAAGCACCACACTCGTTCATAGGATATGTCTGGTACTGCAGCTCAGCCCATTCACTTGAATGGGGACAAATTACCCATGGGCATGAATAGTACTGATACTGGGCACTACATTCGGTGTACATTCCAGGGGATTCTACCAATGTATACATCTCCAAGGAGATGTAGTTTTTACCACATTTATTAATAAAAATCGGTGAAAAAAAGTGCACACTTTTTAGCGCAAATCTATGTCTGCTCATAGCAGGTGTAGATTTTATTTTCTGTCTGGCAATTCGTAATGTGCATATTTTTTAAGAGGCAAATGACTCTTTTTTACTTAGCCAAAAATATGTCCGATTTAGTACGGCGTCATTCACATCACCTTCTTGGCCTTGGTTTAGCGTATACACAGGGATAAGCTCCCGACGTATACGATAAACATAGACTGTGTTGGATGCCTAACAGCGGCATTCGTCACCAATAGACTATAATGGTATACGTTAAACGAATATGTCATGAACTCTCATGACCCTTTTCATGACATATACTTTAAACAGAAAACAATATGGGTGATGGATGCCACAGTTAGGCATTCATCACATTCATCAATCATTTATAGACTATTATTGTATCTGTTTACTGTATACTGCATGAAAAGTTATTGAAAAGCCTATAATGTATAAAAAAAAAAATGCCTGTAACATATCCAAACAGTTGCATATGTTACCCATAGGCTCCCATGATAAAAAAAAATATACTGCATGGTATACTTTTTTTGCAGGATTCCATTGTATAGAATGCTGTAGTCTGTAGTCTACTACACTGTTCCGTGCATAAATAAATAAAGGTATACCGACATATGCAAGCCGAGAGAGGCAGAAAGGACACTATTTTGGCCACCGACAGGCTAATGGAGCCCTATGGAGACGTTTAGCGTATATCTTGAGAGCTTTACCAATTGACACGGTAAACATAGGGAAAAAGCATAATGTGAATGGGGCTAGAAGCTTTAGAGCTGTTGACAAAAGGATACCCTGACAATCAACTCAAAGAATGCAGGCACATGTAAGTGTTCCCTTTTACTAGTATTTTTATACCAGAAGAAGAGTGATGTAAGTGTAATCTACCGACTTATGCCCTTTTTACACCCGCCAATTATCGGGGCAAACCAGCGCCCACAGAACGCTCATTCCCAGGGGCGTAACTAGGAAAGACTGGGCCCCATAGCAAACTTTTGACTGGGGCCCCCCCCTCCCCTGGGTGTCACACAACACCCCCCCTTGTAGATAGTGCCTTTTTTACAAACCCCCCCTTTTGATAACGCCATACAGCCCCCCTGTAGATAACGCCATACGGCCCCCTTTGTAGATATCTACAGAGGGGGCTGTATGGCGCTATCTACAGAGGGGGCTGTATGGCGCTATCTACAGAGGGGGCTGTATGGCGTTATCTACAGAGGGGGCTGTATGGCGTTATCTACAGAGGGGGCTGTATAGCGTTATCTACGGGGGGGGGGCTGTATGGCGTTATCTACGGGGGGGACTGTATGGCATTCCCTACAGGGGGGACTGTATAGCGGTCCCTACAGGGGGGGGACTGTATGGTGTTCCCTACAGGGGGGGCTGTATGGCACTATCTACAGGGGGGGGCTGTATGGCACTCTCTACAGGGGGGGGCTGTATGGCACTATCTACAGGGGGGGGCTGTATGGCACTATCTACAGGGGGGGGCTGTATGGCGCTATCTACAGGGGGGCTGTATGGCGCTATCTACAGGGGGGCTGTATGGCGCTATCTACAGGGGGGCTGTATGGCGTTATCTACAGAGGGGACAGTATGGCGTTATCTATGGGGGGGGCTGTATGGCGTTCCCTACAGAGGGGGCTGTCTGGCGTTATCTACAGGGGGGACTGTATGGCGTTACCTACAGGGAGTCTGTATGGCGTTCCCTACAGGGGGGGTCTGTAGGGAACGCCATACAGCCCCCCCCTGTAGGGAACGCCATACAGCTCCCCCTGTAGGGAACGCCATACAGCCCCCCTGTAGGGTACGCCATACAGCCCCCCCCCCTGTAGGGAACACCATACAGCCCCCCCTGTAGGGAACGCCATACAGCCCCCCCTGTAGGGAACGCCATACAGCGTCCCCCCTGTAGGGAACGCCATACAGCGTCCCCCCCTGTAGGGAACGCCATACAGCGCCCCCCCCCCTGTAGGGAACGCCATACAGCGTCCCCCCTGTAGGGAACGCCATACAGCGTTCCCCCCTGTAGGGAACGCCATACAACGTCATCCCCCCTGTAGGGAACGCCATACAGCGTCGTCCCCCCTGTAGGGAACGCCATACAGCGTCGTCCCCCCTGTAGGGAACGCCATACAGCGTCGTCCCCCCTGTAGGGAACGCCATACAGCGTCGTCCCCCCTGTAGGGAACGCCATACAGCGTCCCCCCTCCCAAAAAAATGTGACCTACAGTGTGTCCTAATAAAATTCATGTATCCCCTATCCACAGGATAGGGGATACATGTGTGATCGCTGGCAGCGATAGGGAGAACGGGGGACTGAAAGTCCCCCAAGTTCTCGATGACTAACCTCTGACTTCCGGGGTCTGTGTCGGCAGCTCACTAAAAATGAAAGGAGCGCGGGTCACGCATGCGCACAAGCGGGACCGGCGCTCCATTCATTTCTCCGGAGCTGCCGACACAGACCCCGGAGTCCGAGGTTTGTGATGGAGAACTTGGGAGACTTTCAGTCCCCCGTTCTCCCTATCGCTGCAGGCGATCACACATGTATCCCCTATCCTGTGCATAGGGGATACATGTCTTTTGTTTAATGGCAGAGCGGGGAGATACCTCCCTGCTCTGCCGTACTGTTCAGTGGCGTCCCGCTGTAGCAGCCATAGCGGCTGCTAGCGGAGCCTGCGGCCATGGTGGGAGCCCGTGCCGGCAAGCGACACGGGCCCCCTCATGCCGCGGGCCCCGTAGCAGCCGCTACTGCTGCTACGGCGGTAGTTACGCCACTGCTCATTCCTGATAATATCACTGTGTATACAGGGCAACGATCAGCTGATAAACGAGCAAACGTTTGTTGATTGGCTGATTTAAATGGCGAAACTATTATCGTTGTCGGTAACACTTCTCCCTGTGTAACCAGGGAGACGTACTGCCGACATGATAAAAATGGATGGGGACAAACGATCGGAGTAACTGTCTCGTTGATTGCGCACGTCAGACCGTGTAATATCAATTTTACGTTAAAGCTGTTATGTATTATTGCAATGTAATATTAAAAGGGCTCAAAAAGACAAAAAAAATCCTATTAAAGGATAAATCGACTGAATAGAAGAATGAGCTCTTGTTAGCAGTAAATACATCGAAAATGTAAACTCTCCAAATACAGATAGAAAAGAAGAAAAAAAAAACGTTAACATTTTTCATTGCATTGTTGTCATGGAAACCGTGACATCACATAACAATAGCTTAAGGGAGAGGCGAAGCTTTAGGGTACAAGAAACGCAGATCACTTCCTACACGAAGACAATCTTTATCATCTCAGCTCAGAGACCATGTAAATATTTGGCTATCCTTCATGGGCAGAAATTGATGCTGTAAAATAATAATAATACAAAATGTACCTGGGTGATTGTAAACCATGAAACAGCCTAGTGATCCACAATAAATATGAAAGCCTGGCCATTCATGTGTTGCTGCCCTTGAAGGCACACTCATCTATTCAACCTACCAAAACATGACATTGAATAAAAACATTGAATCAGTGTTTCTCATGAGCACCTCGTAAACTAGAAAATGGAAAACGGAAAAAAAGAGAATTATTCAAAAGGTCTACAAACCGTTATATGAATCCTTACTAGTCTACATGAGCAATATGTAACAGCTGGCACGGAAAATAAAGAGGTTTAATTGTCAAGGAACAAAAAAATTTTCAACTAAGCCCTGTCTCTATTGGCATATATAGTACATTCACACTGTATACATGGCATCATAATCAGATTACATTTGGCTTTGTATTTTGCGCAACTGGGGTTTGATTTTCCTAGTTTGTATTTTTTTTTTTATAGATTTATTTTATCTCCACTTTTTATGTTAATCTATTGGGCTAAACTAGAATATATTGTTTACAAAATTGTTTACTAGTGACCTATGCTTAATTTTTTTTTATTTTTACAAAACTGAACATTAGGGTATTTCCCTAACATATACCATCCATGGCTGATCAGTGGGGGCCTGACAATGCGGATTCCTGTAGTTCGCTAGAGCGAATGTAATATGATGTTTGCTGTAGCATCACTGCCACTTTGTTTTTGTAATAGACACAAGACAAAAATGGCATTGTGTCTGTAGAACAACAAAGGCTTATCAGGTGAGTATAGGTCCCTCTAAACCCCTATAAAAGTTTTTCCAGAAGTTTGTTGTTACACACTGTAATAACACTATTATATACTGAATGGCCACTTTATTAGAGACATCCATCTAGTAGCGCGTTGAACCGCCTTTAGAACTGCCTCAACTCATCATGGCATTGATTCCACTACGTCTTGAAATTATTTTGCAGGAATGTTGGCCCATGTGGACAGGATAGCTTCTTGCAGTTGCCTTTAAAGTGTCCTTCTGCCATAGCTGGCATGAAGGGATGAACTTGGTCGGCCACATTGCTTAGTAAAGCATTACTGTTCAAACGTCTATCCACAGGTATCAGAGGACCCAGGGTCTGCCAAGAAAAAATTCCCCACACCATTACTCCACCTCCACCAGCCTGAACTGTTGACAACTGACAGGAAAGGTTCATGAATTTATACTTCTTGCTCCAATTCTGACCCTCCCATCAGCATGGTGCAACAGAAATCTGGATTCATCTGACCTGGCGATGTTTTTCCACTGGTCAGTGATCCAATATTTGCACTTTTTTGTCCACAGGAGTTTTGGCTTTCTATTTCCCTTAGACAACAATGACACCGGAATTGGTTGTCTGCTCTTTATAGTCCACCCCTGCTAAAGAACAGCGAGTTATGCATTGAGACACGATAGTTGGAAAAATAGTGTCATATTTGGTTGCAATTTGCTTCACTGTGCACCGTCTGTTCGTCAGAACGATTCTTGACATCCTCCTTTTACCCCTTTCATCGACAAGCTTTTTACATCCACAGGATCCCCTTTCGCTGGATGTTTTTTCTCAATCACACCATTCTTTATATATTCTCGATTCCACTGCACGAGAGAAAACCCCACAAAAATGGCTGTTTTTTGAATACCGGCCTAAGCTAGTCTACCATCGATGACCATACCTCCTTCGAAGTTGCTCAGATCGCTCAATTTTCCCATTCTGATGTGAATTCACTGTGCAACTGATCCATGAAAACTTGCTCCTTTGATTTTATGCTGCACTCCAGGGTCACGTGTCTAATTTTCATACAGGGAGGCTCCAATCCAAAAGCAGGTGTCTCTAATGATGTGGCCATTCAGTGTATAGTAAGGTGGTACTTTGCTAGTTTATCAAGCTTTATCCTCAATACAGTACCCAAAGAATCTATAGCCACACTGTGTTGATAACAGGTACTTTTTTATCATTAGTATGCCATAGTGAACATGAGTAAGGCCTCAGGTTCTGAAGTGTGTATAGCAATTTAAAAATGTTTTTCCATTTTCACAGCTATTAGCGAACACTTGGAAAGCTTTCTATTATGGATATAATGCTCTTTAATACATCACTTTAAAATGCTGACCTTGTCACTTTATGTGACAAAGTGTGAAATTTCACTGTAGGACTATAAAATTAATCCTTTACTAACAACTTCTAAAGGAGAGTGAGAAGAAGGAAATGTTTCAACATCTCAGAACTTTGGTTTGAAGATTCTCATGCTATTTTCATCACACATTGTCAAAAGTTCTTCACATGCAAATTTTTATGCTTCGAAATTAACAGTTCTGTAAGGCATGCCAAAAGACATTGACAACACAATATATTTAGAAGGCACCTAAATTACAATGTCACTCATAAAGACTTTTAGAAAACAGCTTATTTACATCTTGAGTGCAGCATCTGGGTTTTATACACAACTCAACAATGCATCAGATAATTCTTGGAATTCTCACATTTCTCTTTTGTACTATAGATATGAGTATTTCAAGTTATTGCAGTGTTACAAGAAGTTATTGTACTGCACCAGAACAAAATTAATTAGTGATGCCTCTTTACGTGTATTGTGGAGAGTTTGTCTCCTAGAATACCTCTGAGATATGCCATCGGATTGATCTTGCCGAAACTTTTTTTTCTGTCGGAATTCTTGCGAATATGATAACAAAAAACTCTCTATAGGACTCCATATTAAATCGTAGATATACATATGTTCAGTATGGCCTCATATGGGTGCAATATTACAGCCATATTACAGCTCCTTACAGCATTTTATATATATATTACACCTTTACATGAAACTGTAACCCCAGGTTGATTCAACTGTTCTTCAATTCTTGCAAGTGGGTTTTCTGTTGAGTGATAAACACAGTTGTGCCTATTAGCAGCACCTGAAAGTTTGAAATCGGCCTCATCAGACCAAGTTATTATGCCTACCTTTTAAAGGGGTTGTCTCCATTTCCAGTTAACTGGGACTGGTGGAGGTACTTCATTGTGAGCACACAAGGAATGTTTACAGTAATTCAGCATGATATAATGATAATAGAAATCATTGGTCATTTATTGACTTCAATTGATTCTAGAAGACCGTAAGAGTCCATTGAAGTCTATGGACTGTAAATGACTGTAATAGTCCATAAATGTCCATTGAAGTCAATTGACTCTTAAAGTCTTACAGAGGTGAAAGCCATGTTTTAAGCTCTAAGAGGTGGTTGTAATTGGGAAACATTGCTCTATCATTTCTACATTCTCTTAATGGTCGTCTAAAAAGGAGCAGTTGTCTACAACAAGTTATTGGTTTATGATATTTCCTTACTAAATACTATATATTATGTTTGCTGAAGTAGGCAAAATTTACACAGAAATGTTATATATATTTTTAACTTTGTTTTAACTAAGGGTGCCACATCGCTTCCATACAGAAAACCTTTCCCTGCCTACCTACTGTTATTCTGTGTCCACAGAAAGATAGGTGAATTTGTGAAGTCGTGCTGTGCTTTGTAATGATGTTTTCAGACCCTCCTCAGTACTGGTGGCACAGCAGAGATCTGATCCTTCTCTTTTCTTTAAAAAATGGAAAGGATGGGTTGTGCAGTATTGTGCATTTTGGGTTTTCAGAACTCCTCAATATCTCTTGATGTCTCAACTCTAGACGAGAGGAGACAATTGAACTGTGTACTGTGTAGTGCGAAGGCAGTGCTTGTGACCTTTTAGATGTTAGGACCACAAAGTTACACGGGGGACAGAAGTTTGCCTTTTCAGGGCTTCTCAATCTTTTTCTACTGGGACCTAATTATCCAGAACATGTCTGGGCCTCACCAGTGGTTGGTCCAAGCCAAAATGAAACATTTATTTCAATTTATCTCAATCTTCTATTTGTTTCCTGAACCTAGTGTTACATTAAAAAAGCATAAAAGAAGTAAATTATGTTGCGAAACTAGAGATTGCTGCAACCTGAGAAAGTCCAGTGCAGTATATGATTACTTGTGCTAAAACTGCCTCCTCAGCAGAGCTGCACAGTTTGAGAAGAACTGCCTTATATAATTCTAGGAGAAGAAAGATATTTGCTGTAGAACAAAGCAGTAGTGAAAACAAGAAATGAAATTATAATACAATACTACCCAAAAACATAAATTCCTAAACAAAAAGATGATTAGCAGAAACAGAACTACAATTCATAGGGCCCTATAGCAAAAATAGAAATGAGCCCCCTCATATTTGACAGCAAACTGATCTAAAGTAATGCAAACATCAGCAAAAGGACTTTTAGCAACCCAAAACATGGAAAGTAGTGTCATATAGTCAATCCACAAAGTAGTACTAGATGACAGAAATCACCACCATGTATTTTTCCCACTAAACATTTATCATAATTAAAGGGAATATGTCATGTATTTATTTTATGTTTCATTAATTTGATTTAGGTATATGGATGATAAATAATGTGTTTGGTCTATTTTATATTGTAGCTATTTATTTTTTTATACTTATAAAGCCTTCCCTGAGGGCGAACATATTGGAGACACACACTTCCCAAATATACTGTCTGTATAGGCAGTACAGCAGAGTATATGCACTTTATGGCAGCTGAAATGAATGGAAGTCAATTGACAGAGAAATCCCATAGATTTGTAGTCTGTAGGGAGGGATTGAGCACAGACCCCTCCCCCCAGAGACCAGGGAAGATGAATACAGAGACTTTTCTGTATATATAGTCTTGCTTTCAGCAGTACCACCATCTGATAAAATGAGATGATTCTCCTCATCCTGTGCTTTCTTATACAGCAATGCTGAAAAGTGAGCTGTAGAGTGTAATGGCGGGATAGGGAGACAGACAGGTGAGCCCTAATCTACCCGCCACTCAGTCCCTGCCTACTTGCAACGGCCCGTCCTAGGCGATGGCGTACAACTGGGCGACGGTCCCTACGCTCAATAAGTGCACGACAGACAAACAGACAAGGGTACACAGAAGTTAGGGAAGCAACGAGAGTAGTGAACGAGACGAGTCAAACCAGGAGTGTACGAGGTACCAAACGCAGAGCAGGAGAGTAGTGAACGAGCCGAGTCAAACCAGGAGTGTACGAGGTACCAAACGCAGAGCAGGAGAATTGTCAGTGAAGCCAGGGTCAAAATGAAGCAGAGGTCAAAATGTTCAAGCAGCAGCAGCAGAGCCAGGACACAGACAGAATCACAGGCAAAGGAGGAGCAGGAAATGCAGGTATAAATAGACAGAGGGCGGGAGCTAGCTCCGTTTGTCCAGGCTGTGATAGGCTCTCCCACTCCTCAGCCTCCCAGCCTGACTGGTAGAAGATCGTGTCACTCTCTCAGACTTAAAGAGGCTCTGTCACCAGATTTTGCAACCCCTATCTGCTATTGCAGCAGATAGGCGCTGCAATGTAGATTACAGTAACGTTTTTATTTTTAAAAAACGAGCATTTTTGGCCAAGTTATGTACGCACATGTACGCACATAATACACACCCAGTTGTACTTTTACTTTTCAACACGCCCAGTTGTACTTTTGCAAGCCTCATTTGCATAAATACAAAAATGGCCATAACTTGGCCAAAAATGCTCGTTTTTTTAAAAATAAAAACGTTACTGTAATCTACATTGCAGCGCCTATCTGCTGGAATAGCAGATAGGGGTTGCAAAATCTGGTGACAGAGCCTCTTTAGGAGCAGGTGCAGACTGATTACCCACGGGCGTCGACACAGAAGCTGTATCTGGCAGATCCTTTACATAGAGAACACGAAACTGCTCTGCCCTAGTGGTTAGTGTGAAAACAGCAATGCTGTATTTCAAGATATTTTTTATGTGGACAGTAACATATAAAGTAAAAAAGAACACCACTAATATTTTTCAAAAAATATATCCATAGAAACCTGATTCAAATAATACGTCATTTTCTGATGATACATTCCCTAAAAGGTTTTTCTTGTTTAACATTATGGTGTACATGTGGTATCTGCTATAGTTCCAATTCTAGCCTAGGGATATTTTTGCATATCAGTGATTGTCGTGCTTGATATTCAGTATGAGCTAGTAGCCTAAACAGGACACCGGACCATAATTAAGCCAAGACAGCCTACATTTCATATTGTTGATTAACATATTTGATTTCATTAATTGGGTTCAAACCTAGGATTGAGCAATGCGCATCGGGCCTTGGGTGCATTTTCATTCCTTTTTTACTCTTTTTGCTAGGCAAAAAAAAAAACGGGCTTCAGTGAAATAGAGGACTATTTTAAACACAATTGGTATTAATGCAAGATAAAAACACATTTACATCTTTTATGAAATGAGATCCAAGGGATTAACTGATTTAATTTTAAACAAAAGGACAGCTTTTCATCTATTTGATTATTAATGCTCCACATCCGCAAAGAAGATTTATACAGTAATCACTAGCAAATATATAATGCATTTCAGAGCTTGAAAGCATGCTACATTTGTCAGCTTTCTGATACTTTCTCGTTACTATCAACCAAAAACACATTGAAGGCTTTTTGCTATATTATTTGTCAGAATAGATTTTCGTTTTTTTTTACATGAAGTCAGTTAACAATGGGAATCCGAGTGCATACAGTATAAGTAGGGCATGTTTCTTTTTTTTGTGCTACCATTAGTAACAAATAAGATTGTGATTTATCTAGACCGAGTAAAATAGGTACAGAATATTTTATGGGTTGCTGAGTAAATCATATAATATTTTTGTTGGAATTTGTCTCAAACAAACTCAAAAGTCTTATAAAAGGCTAAAAAATTTAGATATTTGGAGAGGTAAAATGGATCATCAGTCTTCAAACCCTATCAATTTATGGTTGAAATTTTTTGAGCAATTTAAGAATCATTGTGCTTTTTTTTTGGTAGAGCTTGTTGCAGGGGCATAATTATAGGGGGTGCAGAGGTTGAGCCCTGGTGTCTAAGGAGGCCTGATTGCCCCTCTACCCTATAAGAGGGCACTGTCAGTAACATGTCATAGTTAAGGAGCACATTACAGGTTTTGCATTTGGATCCTTCAAGTCACCCCTCTGATACTAATAAATAACAGTCATTCTATATTGGTCTAGTATTAGGTGCATTTGACCAGAGTCTACAGAAGACCGTTTTTTGCTCTTGTTAATTTGCTTCTCTATGTGTAACCTGAATTGAACTAGGCAATAATGGAACATTCAATGCTATGTATATGATATTTATGGATATTTTATACAGAAATGTGCGCAACACTCTTAACTTTAGTCATCTCCTATATGTCATCACTTTTCATATACTGTACTAATCTTGTGTAGAGCTAACAGTAGGAGGTGAACTGTAAATTATGTGTCAGGCAGTGACGGTCACATTAGCAGTCTCATGAAGTGGGCTAGGTTACAACCCCCTGTAGACAATTACATTATGGAAATTATGAAGGCAGCAGTAGATCAGTGTTGATCTTGTGGAAGGAAGTGACTTGTCCACTCACTTGATTATGTGATTTGGGATCGGGACACGTTTTCTATCAATTGGATGCTCATAACAAATTACCTGTGTGACACAAATTTTTGAAGGTCTATTTTATCTAATTTCTTTCCAAATATGTTCCAGTTTTGGAGGCGATGGCTCAGTGGACTATAGAAATAAAATAAATGTAAAATTGAGAAACATTAACATGCTATCAAATATACAGTGGTGTCTTCTTTTGCCAATACTTATCAAGTATCTATTGTATGCTTAAACTGTTAGAGGACCTGTCACCAGGTCATATAAGTTGAACTGGTTTACAGATCTGAATAGTGCTGTCTCCCTAATTTCAGCAGTTTTTTTTATTTTTCTTCCGGAGACATGACCCACTAATTTGCTGTAGTTATCCAACAGGGCGTGAACTACCCTCAAGCTGTCTCACGCTGATTGGTCAACATCAGAGGCAGAGAAACTGGCTCCACCCTGTTGGCTAACTACAGAAAGTTAGCATATAGGGAGCCAACACAACTGTGGGCCATATTTCTGGAACAGGGGGTCAACGATAAAAATAATAAGTACTGGAATCAGAAAAACAGCGCTATTCAGGTCAGTAAACCAGATCATGACCTAGTGGCAGGTTCTCTTTAAGCGACTTGTGTTTCACACTTGGTAGTATAGAAGGAGGGATCAGACCATGCGTGGGCCAGCTTTGATGCATTAAGAATAGTGTCCTTTTTGTCCTCTTGAAAAAAAAAATAGCTCACTACCAGATGACATTTCTTAAAGAATCTTTTAAAAGGATTTCCCATAATGTTACAAAGGCATTATTAAATTAATCGTTAAAGTGAACATTAATGTCTGGAAATGGCAATTAATATGACAATTGACTATTCTTAGATACTCTCCTTTCAAGTAGGACGCTGTTTTAATGGATTGCTTTTTGTGCTAACATAGAGCCTCTCTCATAGTCACCAGAGTTGACTAAACCATCAGTCTGCATAGGTTAGGACTTACAGTGGGGACTACAAGGTCAGCCGTGAGCAAAGTCTCGGCGCCAGCAGAAAAGACACCAGTATTTGACTTGATGTGGCAGCATCTATTCCGGTGTTCTGTTTACTTTGAATTTTATGATATTGTTCTGGGAAAAATAAATTATACTGCGTTAAAGAAATAAGTAATTGCTTCTTGTGTATAATTGATTTCTGGAAATTGCAACCTTGATCTGATAGAGGAAGGCTTGTAATCTACCTGTGGTTGCTTCATGAGACTTATAATTGCAGAAAATATTGCCGTAGAGCAAATAAATTATGCTATCTGAATGCATCTGCTGCTGAGTGTTCTGGATTCTTTATTTTTTTTCTAAGCACTGCAGGATATGTCTTCTTTCACATAGCAGTCTGACAATGACATCTATTTCCACAAGTGCATGACCTGACTACTAAATGACTCGGTACCTTGAATATGGATATAATATACACTTTGATAGTGAAGTACATTGGATGAATTCTAAGCAGATAAATAGATTCACTTTTTTTGCAGGATAACTTGCATGGCCCAAGATTTGTGCTTTTCATTCTTTTGAATTCCTTAAGAAAGCATCCTCTATGCCTGTCACCATTGACATGACTTCTGGAGATGACAGCTTAGTTTCCAAGACCTCATATACTGTATGTCTTAAATAGGCACAGGCACTAGCGAAAAAGCTTTATTTTCATAAAACTAATCTGATAAGAAAAAATCTGTAGCATCTTTAAGATTTCCATACAGTATACCCCTTGTAGGAATTACGTCATAAAGAAGCTATTAAAAAAACAAAACACTTTTCTTGTATTTTCCAAAAATAAAAGACAGCATGTTCAGCATAGCTACGTAGGTGTAAAAAATTCACAGGTCCATCACAAAAGTGTCAGTTGTCCATAAATTTATGGTTAGTCTGCGAAAATAAGGGACTTTTCGCATTAAAAAATTGGTAGTGCAGCCCAGACCAGTACTTAGTCCTGCAGTGCAGCTGCAACCTCTTTGTTGTGCTGATCGATGATGGTCCCAGGGATCAGACCCCCACTGATCGCACATTAATGGGTAATCCTAAGAATAGACCTTTAATGTGTTTCCTCAGAATTTTGTTTTTACAGGTAACAGATTACACGGCATGCAATAAAAAAAAAGTAATCCCTTGTTTCCATCACATCTCTAATGAACATTAATAAATAAAATAGGTGTGAATAAGGCTTAACTTACTGTCTAACACTCGTATCCTGTCAACCACTGTACGTTTTTGAATAGCTGCTTCGAATATGCCAATCCTTTTATAAAGACCTTATAATTTTATTAAATACTGCAATATAAACATTTGTTTTCTTATCAGAATTTCCACATTGTCCGAAACAATGGTTTAGAGACTTTCCCGGAGAAATGACTTCATAAAGATTTATAAAAGAACCAGATGCGCAATTCAACTGAAAACGTGCCTTAGTAGTACAAAGAAAGTTTAGTGCAAAAACACAGAGTTGTATACAATTGTCATTGTTAAAAGAAATTCATGGTTGGCACAGAAAACAGTGGCATAAATGTAAAAAGAGGATGGTTTAAATAGCTTTTGGGACACTATTATATTACTGTAACTCTTTCCTTGTTAGTGCTGGTAGTGAATTACATTCTCTTCCCCTAATACTAACAGCAATCTGCATATGCTCATACACACATGCTTGACTACATTTACTTTTTAGTTTGTGATTTTATATATTTATAGGCATTTGCTTTAGGGAAAAAATGATTTTTTTTAATATTGATTCATCTCATGGATTTTTCGTGTCCATTCATTGGTGTCATGGGAAAGTAAGAATCTGCTAAAGCCCGGTTTCCAGCGGCTGTAATATGGCCGCATTTTAGCATCTGTATTATGATTCAATGCCCTAGTTACAAGGTTCGGATAGCACTAGGTAATGGTGTGGGTGCATGAGTAGGGCCCAACCCGATCCAGTAAAGAAACAAAGTACTATGCACACCAATATGGAATTATTTATCCAAGTAATTAATTAATTTATTTGTAGCCAGTGACAGTGCGTGCGACGTTTCGGTCAAAACATTGACCTTCCTCAGGCACTTTAGTCAATGCTGATCCTGCGTGGCTGGCGCTGTAAGATTGGCGGGTAACCGCTGTGTGAGGTACATAGATTATTATATGAATGAATTTATAATTTTGGTATCTTCTTTTGTGGCATGGCGCCTTTGGGCCACCCAAGTTCCAGAGCTTTATTGTGACTGCCACCTCTGCCCCCTTTATATCTACACTGAATAAATATTACTAAAGTTTGGGATTTATTTCACAAATGTTGTTGATTGATTTTAGTACCTTGGATGTTTTTCCTTCTTTCACCATGTGACTGATGTGACCTACTTAGGGTACTGTATATCCTTTTTGTAAGTATAAACCATTTGCTTATAAGTAATTATACTATACATGACAACGGATAGTAGATGTTATTATATCATCATGATTTTGTTGGATTGCTGATCTATTAACCAATTTAAGATAAAACACCATGACGTGTCATCGTTATTTATCTTAATTGATATTACTAAACTGTAAATGCACTAGAAAAATAATTATTTCCAGTGGTCTCACGTAAAGTTGCCTCTTTTATTTCTTTTACACACAATTCATGTCGAGAAAAAAAGATCTGAACTCAACACCAAATCATGAAGGCACATAGATTGCCCTGTCAACCTCTATTCGTATCAATAAGGAACCTAAAGCAATCGACAAATCTCTGACTCCACTGACCTTTCAAGTTAAATTCCCTTTTTCACAATCAAACTGAAACGGCTGTTTTCTTCCTACTAACAATACAATTTCTGTTGTAGTAGGTCTACTTAATTTTCTGCTACAGCATCACTTCTACAATTCATTTATGTGTAAACGGTTTGACTAGCTGATACATTACTTCTTACCCAGATATCAGACATCATCCTGCAAAGCAGCCACTTCTTCCATCACTTGCCACTGAGCAAATGTATCTTTCTTCAGTACCAGGAGAAGTCGAATATTTTAGTAGCTGCTTGTATATCTTATACGCATTTGATACCTC
The DNA here is from genome assembly GCF_050947455.1 of Rhinoderma darwinii. Lineage (NCBI taxonomy): Eukaryota > Metazoa > Chordata > Amphibia > Anura > Rhinodermatidae > Rhinoderma > Rhinoderma darwinii. The sequence continues at coordinate 376,383,817 of NC_134690.1, forward strand.
AAAGTTTTTTTTTAGACAGCACATAGAACTGAAATAATTACCACCATACCTTGATTCTAGTGCGCGCTTTATTCAGGTAGTCAATAAAAAGGGACAAGCTGCTTGTATGTACCTAAAACAATTAGGCCAGGACCACACACACAGTTTGGATGCAGTTTTTGGCTCACTTTTTTTTTAGTCAAACACAGGGGTAGACAAAAAAAAAGCAGGATCATCAGCCTTGCCTTTATACATGTCCTTCATTTTAGATCCACTTCTGGCTGTGGCTCAAAAAATTAATTCTATCGTTCTTCCCCATACATCTTGTTGGCAGCACATCCTGTTTACATGAGAATCAACCATTTTTGGGCTGCACAAAAGATGTGATCAGCTGATAAATAAGCATTTGTTTTTTTTTGTCGGCTGATTGCTGCTGTGTGTACAGAGGGCAATGATCGTGAACAAGCGTTCGTACAAGTGCTCGTTCGCCCGATCATTTGCCCATCTAAAAGGCCCTTCTGGAAAGGAGGGCCTTTTTAGATATAACCAAGAAGGGCCAAGAAGACTATCTCCTTTGCATATTCAGTACATTTTATTTTTTACATCTTAAAATACCAGTTTCTATGTGTCTATGGACCCCCATAGGAACCTGGGTGTGGATGTTACTGGTACATCTGTGTTCCCAATAGATTATCCACCGGTTCCAAGTCCTAATTTCAGAAAGGGCAAAGGGGAAAGGCTCCTTCTGGAGCCAGTTACCTTACAGCCAGAGACAGAATTGTGAAAATGATTAGGAGGAGGAGGAAGGAATAGCTGAACTCTCGGGACACATATTGAAGACGTACACAATTGTAATTGCAATGTGAGTCAAGTTAAGATCAGTGAGGAAGAGATTAACAAAAGAATTGCTGGGATTTCTTAAGATTTTTGTCTATTTTCTCCATTAGTTGTTTCTTAAATCGCACCAATGTATAAAGACTATTTGGTTCAACAATTTAAAGACAACCTTATTTCTTGTGCCTTATGTTTGTATAAATATAGTCTCTTAAAATAAAATATATACCGGTTTACACCAAACTCCCACAAATTTCCTCAAAATCCTACTACTATCCTTTTTAACTAGTATTCATTACCCCTTTACAAACTATGCAGGACGATTGTATTTCACTTATCCTTTTATACTTTATTAACATCTTGATAAAATTGTTAGATTAGTTCCCGACAACGGAGCCTAAACTCAAGAGAGTAAACTCGCCCCCGCTGCTGTATTCACAGCGGGCCTCCGATGGACCTCACGTGAACCTTTTCAATGTGTCTTCATCGTCACTGCAGTCAATCATCCACTTGTCTTTTTAGTATGTGGACTATCTAGGAGTCTTTCTATGTAGATACTTAACTTTCTTTTCTAAGACTAATTACTTTTATATAAATCCTAACTGCAAATTGTAATGTAGCATTGACTTATACAAGCGTATCTAAATTCTGGAAAATAGATTTCATTTTGAATAATGCTTTATCATTTTGCTTGGACAATTCCAGATTATTCTGGTACTAGCTAGCTTTACGTCTTTATTGAAAGGTGTATTTTTCTTTTTCCTTTTCTGGCTTTTATTATTCCGACTGGATTAAAGGAACTAGATAATAGAATGTTCTCAATGTGATGAAATCATGAACCACCTGCTAATTGAAAAGCAAAACACCTGAAAGTATATATGAATGTTAAGTCGCATTTATCAAGCTCACCACATTCGCAGGAAATATTTTTTATACAGAATGTTAATAATCCACATCTGATGAATACTTCTAACACACAATTATAGTGGTTATATAGTGTATATTCTAATGAACCGATAAAGCTACAAATGACTGTACTTCTGTTACTTCTCGTACATGCTTCTTTATATTTTAACTTTTTAGACATCAAAGAGCAAAGAGCAGATATGTGGCATTAAAAATTGGTGTGGGAGAAGACTCCAGCCCTTCATTTCTGACCACTGTGTCCAAAATAATTTTCAAATACTGAGAAGAATCCAAAAATGATATAAAATATTCTCCTTAAAGAGGCTCTGTCACCAGATTATCAAATCCCTATCTCCTATTGCATGTGATCGGCGCTGCAATGTAGATAACAGTAACGTTTTTTTCTTTTTTGAAAAACGATAATTTTTGGCCAAGTTATGAGCAATTTTATATTTATGCAAATGAGCCTTTCTAATGGACAACTCGGCGTGTTTTCTCATATTTCCAACTGGGCGTGTATTGTGTTTTTATCAACTGGGCCTGTTTACTTCTTTCACTGCACTATCACACTGTGCTGTGGATCATGCTGGGCTGGAACAATGAGAAGTGTATGACGCTGATTGGTCACTGATTGGTCAACCTCATACACTCCTCTGTACAACACCCAGTTGGTAAAAAGTAAAAACACGCCCAGTTGTCCATTGAGAGTCATTAGCATAAATCTAAACTAGCTCATAACTTGCTCAAAAATGATTGTTTTTCAAAAAGAAAAACCACTGCTGTTATCTACAGTACAGATTATGTAGGAGATAGGGCACTTATAATCTGGAGACAGAGCCTCTTTAACTTTAAAGCTTACATGTTTCAGGCCACACACTAATGAATGGAGCTACGATTATGGGCTATTATTGTCTGCTACATAAGACAGTAGGGAAGGTGTAGTCTGGCACGCAAGGATGGGCCAAGAAGAAAGTATTAAGAGAGTTACTTACTGAAAAAATACTAACAACAGATTTGTGATTTCAGTTCACTATGAGACCAGAAATCTTCAAACTAATTCCTTCCCCCTTTCACATATGCTATTTTTTAGGTATGGGAAGGCAATATATTTCCTGCATTACAAAGGTGTCTAATTAACCTTATAAGAAAAATATTCAAATACTGACCTAAGGGTCCAATATTAGGAAGAGCAAAAAGGGCACATGCCCCAGAGCCTCCACTATCCAGGGGCCTTAAAAAGCATCCTCAAAAATGTCTCAACAGGCTTTAACCACCAGTCTGTGATTTTTACCTTAGACCTGAGCACTACTATCTGGGCATTGTATAGAGTGGTTACTTATGTACAGTAGTTTATAGTGGTGTTATTAGGATACTGTATTGCATTGTTATTTAGGCAAAATAAAGCTCCATTATTTAGCTATTGTGTTCACATTAAATGGGTACTGTATGGTAGTGTTATTAGGATACTGCATAATGTGCTTATTTGTCCACTTTATGGTAGTTTTTGGAAAGACTATTTTGACTGTACAACTGTTTTGTAATATTTCATTAGATTGTAACTAAATCCTTTTAATCTTTCACTTGTAGCCTAGATTTGCAGAGTTATTCTCCATTTTCTTTCATCCAGAGCAGGAGCGGCGGCGGGCGTATTCCCAGTGTCCCCTCTAATCTGTGCGCTCTGGAAATGAAAGAGTTAAAACAACATTCTAATGAGGATCAATGAGTCCAATAATAGCTCTACCTTTCTACAGAGATTGTAATTTTTAACTCTTATATTTCCAGTGCACGGCTTAGAGGGAACAATGTATTTAAGCCATCCACGGACCTTGATCCTGCCCTGACCGACCCTCAAAACATTATTAGCCATTGAGTATCTCTCCATCAACCCCCTATGAATGATCACTCCTGTGTTCTACTGAGAAAAAAAAGCAAAAGCAAAAACATACAACTGACATTTCTTGAAACTTTACACTAGTAATATGTAAAATTGAATGACACCTGGTAAAACAGGATCTAATATGAAAAAAATAAATGATCTCCGACTTAATCATATGCCTTGTTCTTTACATATCTCAAAGCATTCCCTACAGTTTCCTAAATAGTAATTTGCCATATAAAGCTAAATAAGATGTTTTTATATCAAGTATTTACAGGAAAAGTATTTCAGATCTTATACATAAGGTGAAGTACAGCTGGATTACTGTAAATACTGTATATTTAATGCTTGTGGAGTAGTAAATTCATAAGTTGAAAACGCTTTTTGTGTAAACAGATTTGCATCGAAAGATTAACCAAATGACCTTGTCTGGAAAGGGTAATAGTATATTTCCATTAGATGAATCCACATATTTCCTCTACATTTATTTAAAAAAGAGTTTAATATGCATCAGGAGCAAAAGTAATCGCTCTAGCACATTTATAAATAAAATCTACTGAAGAATATCCACATCTTTGTTGGATTTTTTTGTTGTTCTATAGCAAAATTATGCAGAGGCCATGCATAGAGAATTAACTTTTTACTATATTATATGTTTAATAATAAAATAACACTGTTATACCTAGTGCAAGTCCAGAGGGGCGGGGCATGTCTTCTCTGAGTCAAGCCCCACCCCTTAGGCTATGCAGTAGGTGTAACAAAATGTATCAATATCACCTGGAGTGTTCCTTTACTGAGTACTTTATTGTACATGGATCCACTTGTCTTTATTATGTTTTTAAACTAAATTGATAAAATTGCTTAATAATGTGAGGAGACTGTGGCAGTAACATAGCTGCACAGAATGGGAAAGTCTTGGCAAACAGTCAGCAGTTACCCTTAAACTAGAACAAGTTGAAGTTGACTAAGTAAAGGCCTTTATTTCTGTAGCATACTGCATGTTATTTGACATCCTCCTTATTTTCAAAAAAGGCAAAGTGTAACTTGTTATTCGGGGGCTAATAAAATGCAGAGCGATGTCAGATTTCAACTATGGCTCAGTCATTAGCTTTGTTGCCATGGGTTAAAATTTTATCAGGGCATCATCTACCTATATCTGTGTTGTATTAGATTGAAAAAGTATGGCTGTTTTTTTTTTAGAAATAGCACCACTCCTGTCTATGGGCTCGGTCTGGTATTGAAGCTCAACCTCATTTATACCAATTAATATTCCCAAATACAGAAATCCATAATTGCATGAATGTATAAAGCCAAGTCAATAAAGGTCATGCAGGAAGAAATATCACAATTTGAAAGAATACTCAGGAATAAAACACACATCATAAAACAAGAGACAAAAAGATACGCACAGACCCACAAGTACATAAACAAAGAGGATGGATCACCCTGGTAGAATGTACATATATAGTGTATAAACCGAACGTTTTGTATATTCAGTGTAAATGGACAATGCCAGAAAAGGTGAAAAATATACACTGGATTAAGAAATGTATCAAAGCAATATTAACCCCACAAAGAAGTATATACATAACACATGTATCAGCCAAGATAATGCATCATACCACGAATAAGGTCACTGAAGGCCGGGCTGAAAAATATATCAAGAGAATAGAATGGATGAAGTGGGAAAACTACAAAAAAGGGAAGGTAGGTACCAGGGGATCCAACCAAGCCCGGTGTACGTTTCACACCAAATGTTCTTCTTCCGGGGGGTTACTATTGCTTTGATACATTTCTTAATCCAGTGTATATTATTCATCTTTTCTGGCATTGTCCATTTATTCTAGATATACAAAATGTTCGGTTTATACACTGTATATGTACATTCTACCTTGGTGATTCATCCTCACTTTTTATGTACGTGTGGGACTGTGCGGATCTTTTTGTCTCTTGTTTTATGATGTGTGTTTCAGCCTCATTTATTAGAATGCAACTGAGCTACAATAAACCCAGCCCATAGACTATAGTGGTGCTGTTTCTGGAAGATGTTATCTTTATCTCATACAACCACTTTAATTATCTTTCCATAAATATTGGTCTTTGTTCAGGTCTCTTAGTTCTTAATATAGGGAAATGATATTATGAACAACAGTGGGGACAGGGACCGATATGAGTGTATTCTCGGTACAGTGCAATGGAGCATTCACTATGTAACTAATGGTTAAAAAAATAATTATAAATAAACTTGAAGTAACATGAATCACATATCAATAACAAGAAATTGAAAATTTAAAAAGTATTTTGAAATTATTTTTTTAAATTAAAGATATATATTTTTTAAATTATACATAATATTGCTTCTACATAAATATTACTACAGTATCTTTATTGCTTCTACATAAATATTATTACAGTATCTTTATTATTAGTAATTATTCCAGCAGAAGTATTGGCTTAATTCAAAATGGCATGCTTCTACGTTATAAATTATTTTGTATATTTTTTTCCAAGCTTGATGGTATAAAAAGCATTGAAATAGGATGAGTACAATAAATATGACTATTCTTCATCACCCATGACTTCCCATATATACTGGTATATCAGTATACTTTGCCAGTATATAAGAAATTATAGAATGAGTTATGCCCTTGCAATGACCTCCAAGGCTACAGTCCATTGAGCACTCCTTTATGTTTGGCCGCTACATACATCAGGAAGGAAATGAAAAGATAATTAGATTCTTACTCAAATAAGATAAGTTTAACATAAAAACCCAATAAACATATCAACCACATGTCTATATGGTATTCAACATATATTGTAATGGCCTATGGTCTTGGCTTGTCTGTTCCTGTATGAAAACAAAATGAAAAAGAAGATTGTATAGAAAATGAAAATGAGAATTTGAAATCAAATTACATTAATATTAGTTGTATAAAAATAATTTCATAGCTGCAAGCTCAAGCAGCCCTCAAATAAAATAAAATTTAATTTATGCTTTGTCACTGCCGACAGGTAAAACAGTGTTGTAGATGCCCCTCTGTCTTTAACTCTGTATCCTTAAAGGAACATAGCCTGCAGTAATATGTCCCATACCCCTGGGTTTAAAACTCTATGGAATATCTGTCAGCATTGTGAATGGAGAGGTGAAAAGGTGCTTAAAATACTCAACCTGAATACATTTCTGTATGTATGAAGACTGTGAATTACAATAGCTTATGTAATGTGAGTTGTATTTTAAAGGGAATGTATTGCAAATTAAAGAAAAATTTGTAAGTGAATTATTTTTATTATATATTTTTTAGCTTTATTGGTGTATTTCTTTTTTTCTTCCACAGGGTGGGAAGTATTAAAAATTAAATAAACATTTGACATGTTTTCCTATGTTGGACACCTGAGGGAGCACTTCCCAGAATTATAGCAAGGTGAATAAGGCAAAGCAACCTGACTCACAGCTGCTGTAAATGTGGGAGGGAGACTCACCCCCTCCTTTTTGGCTACAAGCCATCATTAGCTGTCTTCAAATTGTAAAGCATTGTCAGGCTCCATTTTTGAAGGGATTCTACAATTGTAGGATGTGCTGATCACAGCAGTTGTAGGACACACCAAAAGGCTAAGAATGATGAAAGTCAAGAGGGAGACCCTGTGGTGAATGACTTTTCAGTTGATAGGTGCATATTACGTGCCAAAAAATGCGTAAAAAAACGCTTGATTTAGTTTCCCATTTACATCAATGGGAAAGTGCGCCGTTAGTACATACAATGCACTTTATACGCAAGCGTTTTTTAAAAACGTGTTGCATAAAAAAAGAAGCGTTGAGTCAATTTTTTGGCATGTAAAAGGAGCCAAATGTTCACATAGACAATGGTAGTCCTAATTATGCGCCAAAATGACGCAAAAATCATGCACAAAATGCATAAAAAAACATGCAATAAACGCTTTACTAAGCTTTCCATTTACATCAGAGTGGGAATGAGAGCCGTTAGTACATACAATGCGCTTATTTACGCGAGCATGTTAAAGAAACGCGTTGCGTATAAAAGGAGCGTCGGGTCAATTCTCTAGTGCGTAAATGCTCCAAATGTTCCCGTAGTCAATGGGAGTCCTAAATACATCCCAAAAAACTTGCAAAAAGCGCTCACAAAACGCATAAAAAAAAACACAAAGACGCCTGTATTTTAGCCTCTTCCTGACATCCGCTGTATATATCTGGTGGGGGAATATGGAGCGGGCTCACGGGCTGAGCCCGCTCCATAGAGTAAGTGAAGCCGACACTACCCACTTGAGCATGATCCCGCTAGTTTAACCCGTTAAATGCCGTGGTCAATAGCGACCGCGGCATTTAAATGTCTAAAAACAGGGGGGCGACCCCCTGTAACATTCCAACGGCCCCATTGGTTGGCATGGCAGCCTGGGCACCTGGTGGAGGCCCTCAGGTCCACCTTCTTTGTACTCCTATGAAGTCCTGCTTCTAGCAGGGCTTCATAGGAGACTGTCAGATTCACGATATACTGCAGTATATTGTGCAAGTGGTCCAGTGATCGCTGCTTCAAGTCTGCTAGGGGGACAAGTAAAAAAGTAAAAAATTGTAAAATAAAGTTTTTCTTAATAAATAATAAAAATAAAAATAAATTAAAAGTCCCTCAAACACAATGTAAGAAAAAAATTAGCATAAATGGTATTGACGTATCTGAAAAGTCTGAACTATTACAATATAGTTACAGGAAATACAATTAAAGGAAAAACGAAAGTGAAAATCCGAAAAATGGCTGCGACGGGAAGGGGTTAAAAAGCGCATAAAAAGAAACGCTATTGTATTTGACACGTATACACGTTGTTTTTTTAGCGCCGTGTGAACATGCCCTAAGGGAATTGTTTTCCATTGATGTCTAGTTTCTATTGCGGCGCAGGGGAGAAGACAGAAGTCTGCTGTAGGTGAGTATAAGATTTTTATTTTTCATATTACTAACTTTATTTTTTTGTTTTGCAGGTTCTGCTGGACCTATTAGACTATGTCATAGATTCGGTGGACTATAAATATAAATTTTTATCTTATGCCTCTGTTTTTTTAATACTATATTAGCGCCTTAGTAATGGCAGTTTTCTGTTTGAAGATGTTCATTACTAAGGCGGGGCTTAGTGTTAGCCAGTAAAAAAACTAGCAGTAACCCCCCATTATTAGGCTGGGTTCACACGTGGCGGAATTTCACTTAAATTCCGCTGCGGACACTCCGCAGCGTTAATCCGCAGCGGAGCCGTTTGTCCATTGACTTCCACTTTAATTTAGCAGTGTTCGTTTAGACGATGCGTAAAATTCCGCTGCGGAGCATAGGCTGCGGAGCGGAATTCGGTGTCCGCAGCATGCTCTGTCTGTTGCGGAGCAGTGGCGGACTCATGGCGGAATTTCTCCATTGACTTCAATGGAGATTCTAATTTCCGCAATGAAGTCCGCAGCTGTCATGCACATGTTATGTGTGCTGCGGATGCGTCTTGCTTTTTTAACTTGACATTTCTTCATTCTGGCTGGACCTATGTATTTCTAGGTCTACAGCCAGACTGAGGAAGTCAATGGGGCTCCCGTAATGACGGGAGCGTTGCTAGGAGACGTCTGTAAATAGTCACTGTCCAGGGTGCTGAAAGAGTTAAGCGATCGGCAGTAACTTTTTCTGCACCCGGGACAGTGACTACCGATCCCAATATACAGCAACCTGTAAAAAAATATAAGTTCATACTTACCGAGAACTCCCTGCTTCTGTCTCCAGTCCGGCCTCCCAGGATGACGTTTCAGTCTAAGTGACGGCTGCAGCCAATCACAGGCCAAGCACAGGCTGCAGCGGTCACATGGACTGGCGCGTCATCCAGGGAGGTCGGGCTGGATGCCGAAAGAGGGACGCGTCACCAAGACAACGGCCGGTAAGTATGAAATTCGTTTACTTTCACTAGGGAAAGTGCTGTCCCTTCTCTCTATCCTGCACTGATAGGGAGAAGGGAAGCACTTTTCCCGCAGTCCGCAGCAGCTAGTCCGCATCAATTTTGTGCACATTTTGGGCAGATCCGCAGCCGTAATCCGCAACCCGGATTAGGTGCGGCATTGATGCGGACAGTTGCGGAGGAAATCCGCCACGTGTGGCCATGCCCTTACCCCGGTACCCACCACCATCAGGGTTACTGGGAAGGGTCGGGTCCAGTACCCGACCATCTGGAGTGATGGTAGGGCACCACCCCATTTTTTAGAACCAGCCAGATACAGTAAAGCAGCCGCAGCCTAGCATTAGCAGGGTGGGAAATGCCACGTTTTTTAGCCCTACCCAGCCTGCCTAATAATACCAGTCTTGCGGCTGCCCCAGTGCCCGAGCATCACTACAGATGGTCGGGTACTGGATCTTACCTGGCTCTTCCCAGTACCCCAGGTGTCGGAGGGTACCGGGGTAATAATGGGGGGATTCCTGCTAGCCTTTTTACTGCCTAACACTAAGCCCCGCCTTAGTGATAGACGCTGTCAAATAGACAACTGCCAATAATAAGATGCTAATAAAGTATTTAAAAAATACAGATGCATAAGATAAAACGTTTTATTGAAATAAGAACTCACAAAACCCTCGTTAACCATTTTATTTAAAAAAACAAAACGTAAATCATTGCAGTACTCCACCGAATCTATGACGTAGTCCAACGAATCTCCGATGTAATCCAATAAATCCAGCAGAACCTGCAAAACAAAAAAATAAAGTTAGTAGTATGAAATATAAAAAAATCTTATACTCAACTACAACGGACTTCTGTCTTCTCCCCTGTGCCACAATAGAAACTAGATATCAGTGAACTATAGTTTCTATTGGGGAACATGGGGCCTAGAGATGCGCCAGAAATAGGAATAGTTATTAATAATTCTGGCGCATCATGGAGCTCCCTCCCATAAATCTCGCCGACATGCAGCCATTCCACAAACACCCCCACACCACCCACACGTACCCCCCACACACATGCACACCTCCCACACATGCAGATGCTCTGCAAACCCCCCACACACGCCCACTCCCCCACATGCACCCCAACTCCCCACACACACATCCCCACACTGCCCACACACACGCACACTTTCACACACACCTGCAGCCCCCCACCACCACATTCAACACCCCACACCCGATCACCCGCACCCCCCACACGCACATCTCCACATGCACCCCACACGCACCCCCGCCCTGAAGCAATTGAGCCCTCCAGTTCAGTATTATTAGGGCATCTTACAGTGACCTTTCTTAGTTAGAGGTTACTTCATACAGGATCTCCTCTGATAATTCTTATATTATGCTCCACCGAGGGACATACAGAGATGAGAAGGCATTACAAAATGGCCCTCATTTCTACTCGGTGCTCCTTTATACTACCCACCTTTCTGGGACAAGAAGGCACCACACTTATGGGCATCCTTTGTAGGAGAGTAGGGCAATATATCCTTTAAGTTAACATTGCAGTACAGTGTGGGAAGAGAAGTGCTCAGGTTCCCATCACTGATCAGTAGAGGGCTACACTTCTACAATAGCTGCCTGTGTAATACATACAGTGCCTAAAATGTTTACCCCCCCCCCCCCACCTTGGGATATTCCTGTTTTTTGCATGACAACCTGGAATTAAATTGGATTTTAAATTGGACTTTTCTGTACTGGACTTGACAAAATATTCCAAGTTGTTAAAGCGGAATGAAGAAAAAATAAATAAACCTTGTTTACAAAAACCCTAAAAATGTAAAAGATTTGACTGCATATGTATTCAGCCCCATTTCTGTGTAACCTCTAACTAAGGTCTGGTTAAATCAATTAACTTCAGAAGTCACATAATTAGTAGAATAAGGTTCCGCTGTGTGCAATCAAAGAGTCACATGATCTGTCACATGATGTCAGTATAAATACACCTGTTCTGCTTGAGTCTGCAACACCACTAAGCAACATGAAGACCAAGGAGCTCTCCAAACAGGTCAGAGACAAAGTTGTGGAGAAGAATAGATCAAGGTTGGGTTATAAAAAATATAAACCAAACTATGAATATCCCATGGAACATCATTAAATCCATTTGAACAAAATGGAAATTTGCAGCTATAAACCTGACAAGAGAAGGTGTCCACCAAAACTCACAGACCGGGCAAGGAACCATTAATCCGAGTTTTAACCCCTTTGCTCACCCTGATGTGCCATTACGTTCTGTTGCGGGGGGGGGGGGGGGAACGACATATAGAGCGCTCACGCGCTGAGCTGACACCTGGGACTAACAGCCAGGAACAGAGATTGCGCTGTTCCTGGCTGTTTAACCCCTTCAAATGCGGGGGTCAATCGCGACTGCAGCATCTGAGGCGTTGAAACGAGGGGGTGGCCCCTCCAACAACTCATCACCCCCCTCACAATGAGATCGGGGGGTGACAATGGTTGTCATGACAGCCCAGGGGACTAATGAAGGCCCCCAGGACTGCCTTCACTCTGCCTCTGTTAAGCCCTGCCTGTGGCAGGGCTTAACAGAAGCCTGTAAAAATGGCAATATGCTGCAACGCTTTAGTATTGCAGTATATGGTACCATCAATCTAACGATCGCTGGTTCAAGTCCCCTAGGGGGGCTAAGAAACTGTGTAAAAAAAGTGAAATTAAAATTTTAGTAGTGAAAAAAATTAATAAAATATTAAAAGTAAAAAAAAAACGTTTCCATTTTTCCTCTAAAGTAATGTCAAAAATAAAATAAGTAAACAAAATTGGTATCGCTGTGTCCATAAAAGTCTGTATTTTTTTACAATATAGCGTTATTTAGCACGCACAGTGAAGGCTGTAAAAAAATTAAAAGTCTGAACCGGTTTGGTATCACCATAATCGTATTGGTGATACCAAACCACAGAATAAAGTTCAGTTGTATTTTCTACTGCACGGTGAAAGCTGTAAAAACAAAACCCCAAAAAAAAATCGAGGAATCACAGTTTTTTTCCAATTTCAGTCCACCAAATTTTTTTTTTTGCAGTTTCACAGTACATTATATGGTACTTTCAATGCTAAAGTACCAATATAAACTACAACTCCTCCCGCAAAAAATAAGCCCTCACACCACTCTTTAGACGGAAAAATAAAAACTTATGGCTCTTAGAATGTGGGGTGTGAAAAAAGAAAAAGAAAGCTAAGACGCCAAGGATAATACTGTGGGGAGCTCCAAAGATCCACAGCCGAGATGGAAGTATCTGTCCATAGGATCATTATAAGCCATACACCCTACAGAATGGGGCTTTATGGAAGAAAGGGCAAAACTCCCAGTGTCTAGATGTGCTAAGCTAATAGAGACATACAGTACCCCAAGAGACTTGTATCTGTAATTGCAGCAAAAGGTGGCTCCACTATGTATTGACTTTCAGGGGGTGAATACTTATGCACACTAAAGTTCTCTGTTTTTGTCTTAATTATTATTTGTGTCACAGTAAAAAATATTTTGCACTTGTGGTAGGCATGTTGTGTAAATCAAATGGTACAAATCCCCTCAAAAAAATATATTTTCATGTAGGGTGTAATGCAAAACAGGAAAAACTTTTTTTGCAAGGCCCTGTATATCCTTGATTCCTGCAGAATTTACAAAAAAAAAAAAAGTTTGTGTTTGGTAAGAAATACAAAATATAATGTGTAGAAATATCACAGTTTTCATATATTCCCTTGGCTTTGCATAATTGTCACAAAATAGCTTGGCTTGTAGTTATAGAACTCATAGGTAACTTGTGATATTCTTCAGATTTACAGTTGGGGAATGCATGAAACTACATAACAACAGTCTAGCTCTAAATATTCAAGTTTAAAATGCAAACAGCAATAAAATACGTGATTCATTACTTAGTTTGGAAATGCTGAAGCACATTGTAATTAAAAGCTGTGAGCAGACAAAGCAATTAACACTTTATTTAGCTCTTGTTAGCCTTATTTGATTGTACAAGGAATAGTCCATTCCTGTTCTTCTCTTCTTGTTAAAAATCTCTTATTTATACCATTTGCCTAACCAGTAAATTAACGTGTTACTTAACACCAGATATTTATAGGATATTTCTTATTTGCTATGTTATTATAGGGCTGGCGTATTATAAGCACTCAGGACAAGTAGCAGAATTTGTTGAATCATTAATACCAGATCATGAATTTGTATTATATCTTTTTGATCCAATGTTTCTTCCTAGAAGTGTATGTACCTTGGAGCCCAAATGCAAAATCGGTAACAGGTCCCCTCCAACTACCACATGTTAGTACCAGTCTCCTCACATGAGGCAGAAAGACTATTTGGGTATCATGTCTCGACATCTGTACACATGTACCATAGAGACCACTAAATGGGTACGGCTTAAGATGATCTGTTCTCTGGCAGATTTAACTTTTTCCTATCACAGATACATGTTTTTGCTTTTTAGGCTGATTTCACATTGCTGGAATACAACCACATTTTAACATCTGTATTATAATTTGCCCTTTATGGTTCTGTTGAACTGAAATTGGATCCCTATAGGACCTATGGAAATCTAATTTTTATTCCATATTAACCTGGGATTGAGGAGAGGGGTTTTTGCAGCCCTATTTTGGGTATTAACATTTGGTTGTGTTATGGCCATCTGTACATGAGATAACTTGCGGCTACTTCTCCCGTCTGTCGGACAAGCATGCACGTTTATTTATATAGGGAGAGGGGGAAAGCCGCTGCCAGACACTTCTGACAGTGGCTTACGTCTTGCAGGAACAATCGATCAGGCATGTTCAAATCCAGCATGCCCCATCCTTGTATTATCTGCCAGTGGTGGCTCAAGATGCCCCTATGCGCCTTCTACCGCCGGCCAACTTTTATTCTATGCATATGGCCAGCTTTAAACAATACAGGCTATAATAGGAATCCATGTTTACGCCTTCATTGACTTAAAATGGACAAATACAGCTTCGAAATAGGAAATTTGTCAATCAGGTTTGAGCACTATATGTGCTTTATTTATTTTTTATTTAATTTAAATAAAAAACAAAAAAAATATAAAACCTAACACTATAAAATGTCACGCATAAAAACTTGTAATGTACATATAGAATCTATAAGAAGTATTAGATTTTTAATGGTTGAGTTGAGCAAATTCCTTGCCGGATTCGCCTGAGTCACTGCCCATTAAGATGCATCGGTGAATTAATTCGGCCCTATGTATTTATGAGAATATTTGGCGTATTCATTATCGCATTGTATTCTGCATCGGTGAATTAATTCGGCCCTATGTATTTATGAGAATATTTGGCGTATTCATTATCGCATTGTATTCTATGAACCAGCAAATTAGCAAAACTTCTAAACAGGCGAATTGATTCGCTCACCCCAAATAGTAACCTTTGTGTTCATAAACCCGACCTGATGACGCCTGGATCACTATTATATGCTAGCGATAGTAATAGGTTTTTCAATCTCCTTTTTTTAAGGGGGACAATATAAACTCTTAACGCATTCTTCCGACCTTGATAAATCTCTCCTGCCCGTCAACTTCCAAAATGAATCAAACTGGTATTCATTTCCTGGTAGCTGTTAATAGTATTGTCAGATACAGCCTAGCATTTCAGATAAGGGCTGGTAAGGACTATACTACGGCAGAATACAAATATGCTCCTTATTAAATTCTCCACCATGCACTGTGGTTGCAGGTCTATCGACAGGGGGTTCTAAGCTTTGTGCCTTTACACCCATACAGCTGCGGAAGGATCCCAGTATGATTTGCTAGCCAGGCATTCTGCATTTTTGCTACACATATAATGCTATTGTGACAATATGTATTTTTTTCTATCACATTTTCTCATTAATGCCAAATTGCAGTTTGTCATTTGAGAAGACTTCAGCAAAGTATAGCATTCCCTTGTCATCATAACCGGCTCTGACAAATGGCCCTGAAGGATCAGGTAGAATTTCCCAGTGTTCTACTGAGGTTTGCACTAATCAGCCTGTATCCAAGCAACTGAATCCCATGGTTACCTGTTTCTTCAAGTCTCCGTAGTTAATATTGGTGAACTGGCGCAGTTGTATGACATGTATATAAAAAAAAATAAAAAAAAGCAGTATGTGCTATTGTTTCAACATATACAGTGATTTCTAAACATTGTCCTGGCAATAAAACACAGATTTTCAATTTGGTGTTGAAGATAAAAATCAAAGTTGTTATTCAAATAAGCCTTAGATCATAAAATACGTAATGCAATATCCCCCTATATATGTAAATGTACCCGAGGGAGGTAACTTATTCTTACAGAAGAGAAAAGTGCATAATACAGTCATATAAATTCATGTATTGAGTCATATATGTTCTTATATATTGCTCCATATCTAGATTTTTATGATAGATAGATAGATAGATAGATAGATAGATAGATAGATAGATAGATAGATAGATAGATAGATAGATATGAGATAGATAGATAGATAGATAGATGATAGATAGATAGATGATAGATAGATAGATAGATAGATAGATAGATAGATAGATAGATAGATAGATAGATAGATAGATAGATAGATAGATAGATAGATAGATAGATAGATAGATAGATATGAGATAGATAGATAGATAGATAGATAGATAGATAGATAGATAGATAGATAGATAGATAGATTTTATTTTTGTATCTATCTATCTATCTATCTATCTATCTATCTATCTATCTATCTATCTATCTATCTATCTATCTATCTATCTATCTATCTATCTATCTATCTGTCTGTCTGTCTATCTATCTGTCTACCATCTATCTATCATCTATCTATCAATCATCAATCTGTTTGTGAACGTTAGATGCATGATTTTTCTTTTAGAAATTGCCCAAGGACTTTACAATGCAAGAATCCTTATTATTGGTGTAGGGCATTCGATCAATTCATGGCTGGAAAGCTCTAGATGCAGCTTTATTACTTTCGATGATCAACTTTTTCTTATATTTCTATATCCCTCTTGTCCTCAACAACCTTTCCAATTATAATTGATCTTCGAAATATAGTCACATGTCGTGTGTTATAATTTGAGGAGATATTATTTAGTATTCTACAGTGGATTTTACTCTCTATATACCTCAATTGAGTTGTTGATGTTGTGTTTTGACTATTATTAGGATCAATGTGGAAAAAACATGGCAATAGAATTTTATATTGAAGGGATTGTCCGCTTTGGACAATCCCTTTTTGTTAAAAGGGTCCCTTGAGAATAGGCAAATCACAAATTGTCCCCCCTCTAGAACCCCCAGCGATCAGCTGTAGTCTGTGGGGAAATTTCCCTGGAGCACCACCACAGGGGAAATTAACCATTACACAGTGCGCATTCTAACCAAAAGATTGTATGGGAGAGGACGGATCCTCCACAGTGAGAGGCGCTCTTGTAACAGATCTCCACTCTGTCCAAGAATTGAGGGTCTTGAACAGTGGACCACCCTCTTTTAACTCAGAATTCCCTAAAAGGGTTTAGGAAATAGGGTTTTCTAAACGAAACTACCCCATTGAAATGTAAAGAAGAATTCTTGAAAGAGCAGTATTGTTTAGTATAGTTAGGGTATTTATGCAGGAAAGTGATAACAGATTGCTCAGGAATATCAAATGATGCGCATTTCCCAAGGTTATCAAAAGGTAGTGACAGCCGAGAACCATTATTCTTTAATGGAAAGCCTTGTACGGTGTATTAATAATACATATCTCATGCTCTTATCAGCAAAAATAAATACAAGTTTATTTTGTAGTGAAAACAAGTTGACATTTTTTAATAATACTTTTTAATGAGTGGTGCTCTAAGCTATAATATAATGAAATTTGCTTAAAAGTAGAACAGACTGGTAATGCTTGGCAGTACAAAGTGACATATGGTAAAACAGTTGTGATTTATTGGCAGCCGGAATACATTTTTGGAAAGCTAGAGGCTTTCAACATACTGGACTGCATCTTTGTTATGAAATGCTGCAAAGGAACAACTGCTGAGAAATCTAGAACTATTTTATGGGGATTTACATGCTTTTTTTTTACCACCTTTCATTTCTGGGTGCTACATTGGTAACATTGTATTATAATATGATAATTGTCTACCAACGGAGCCAGTTACAGCCCTGAGAAGAGTTTATAGTTATCTATAGAGTGCAAATTTATATTAGTTAGCTAGTAAGGTAGTACTAAGTAATAATGAAGTACGGTAATAATAATTGAGTTTGTCATGCCGTTTTGTGAAGGGGTTCAAAAGTGACAACTAGTTTTCTGAACCAGATATAGGCTTAGAGAAGTTGTCACTTCTCCACCCCCCTCCCCCCTCCTCCCGCTCCCATTGACAGATAATGCAAAGGAAATTACTGAGCAGGGGGCAGCTTCGGACTGGTGCTCATTGGGCCTACCAGACTAGATGATTCTGAGGGCCCACCCTCTATCTATATGGAACATGTACATGTCTGCTTTTCATTTCATCATAGTCCTTGTTGTTATCATTGCACACACAGGACATATCAATAAGGTCTAATAGGTAATTTGTGAATTATCCCATAAGAAATAGACCCTAGTGACAAGTGATTGGCTCCTAAGAGCTCTAAATGCGGTTGCCTTCTGCTGGACCTTTAAGGCCTATTATTGTGTTAGAGCCTGCGCCCAATAGAGGATCCTCTGGTTGTCTGGTGGGCCAGTCCGACCCTAGCAGGGGGTAACAATGAGCACATAAAAAAGACCCTTCTAAAGCAATTTAAAAATATATATATATATTTATTAACCATTTTTCAATACAAATTGTAAATCAAAACACATCTGTGTCACAATCCCTGGTTATTACATCTCTTTAAAAGAGGTACAATTTCTAAAGCAAATTTGATTAAAATCTGTGGGTTCTTATTGGGTTTTGGAGTGAAATATGGGAGTGAAATTCAGATCAAAAAGGATATTAATTATCTTTTAATGATGTGTGTGTCCCCATCCCTGCTCCTCCTGGCAATCAACAAGGAAATTATATCTTTTAATAATTTGTTTAACATTTAACTTAAATTGTTTGTCCACCTTTGCAACAATTTTTTTGTATTGCATTGCTTTAAAGCATATAATATAAAAATGAAGGAATATTGCAAGCAGTCCTATTAAAAAAATGTCTGCCGTTTTATGCTTACAGCTCTTATGCAGCCCTATGTGTCTCCACAGCTGCAAACTAGAAACAAACCCTTTGTAGTCTGATCCTGCAATCATATGTTACAGCCTTCCAACTGTTCCCTACTTGTTTCTAACGTTTTTTGACCCATGAATCTTTCTACATACCAAATTGATCCGATGTAGCATCACTCTGCCCTGCACTTATACTACACACTAAGTAAATATGTCACAGCCCATGGATAAAGTTTAATCTACATTAGCTCAAGTCCTCTTTATAAATAAGAACTGTGCAGATTCACAGCATTTATTGCAATAAAACCTCATGCAAATCAATGTTTGCAGGGCCAACCTGTTTATCATTAAACATTTGTTCAAAAGTAGACCCCGGCATAAATAAATAAAAATAAAAAATTGATTTGGAATCTCGTTTATTTGAAGGCTTTGGTTATCAATTTGACTTCATTCTTGTATATGCCGACATTTTTATAAGGACAGTGATATAACTGGGAGGGTCAAGTGTAGCTTTGTGACGTCATTTATCACCTATCTGAGGCACCAGTAGTACTTCTTAACATGGTCATGTACATGTATATCAATGTGTCCATTCTGAATGTCATTTCCCTCCTATAAGGTCACTAAAGCTAGTAAAAAAAAAAAAAAAATAGTTAATTTGCCAGTACTTTTTTTGTACAGTGATAAGTAACTAGATATGCAAGTTATTTTCCCTCCAGAAGGAGCAAAACAATCTCTCTTGTTCTACTTAGCGGGAGGTAGCTTCCCTGTGTTTCAATGTCCGAGCCACAGACAAGACCTTACTAGGGATTTTAGCCAAGCCAAAATCTCCTTCGAATAGAAGAGAAACACATCTGTAGACAGGTGGTTTGGGGTTTTTGCCCCACGTCAGTACAGAACAGGGTGCTGACTGACCGGATGAGAGGCCTTTAACGTAGCCCTTGAGAGATGCTGGTTCTCCAATGAGAACCAGCATCTCTCAAGGGCTACATCTCTCAAGGGCATGGAAGAATCCAATATAAAGAGTGCAAAGGATGCGTTTAGTTATAATAGTACCAAAGGACATCTTTCAACTTAAGAAACTGAGAAAATAGACCTGTCACGTACTCACCTTGTTCTTGTCCCCCGCCATCTCAATGAGTCTCGTGGCAGGGCCTGCAGAGATGGTGCACGACGTGTGGACAGCATGCAAGGCTGCCTGTCCAATCAGCCAGAAAGGTGCCATATTTAAAACGGCAATGCACTATTCCTTATGTCTGACTACACTCCTGAACTAACCACTACAGTACTGCATAACCGGTTCTCTTACTGCATCTCTCAACTGTTACAGAACTTTGGCTCATCTAACATCAGTCATCATTACAAAAAAAAACACACTAATAGGATAGCTTAAATTAAATAAAGAGATGAATGGAATGTGCCCATATATACGCTTCTTATTTCTGAGAAAACATTATGCAAGGAGGAAATGTAAGCGTGTAAATATATACAGTATATACATGTTAAATATTGTCAATTATTTCCCTTATACTTTTTCAGTTAGATATATTTAATGTTTTTAGAAATATTATATTTGAGCACTGTCAGACTAAAATTTCTTCTGAGGGACCATCTATATAGAACATAGGCACATCCACTCTAAATTGCATTGTATTTTTTTTGTTTTCATTTCACACACAAGACATATCATCAATAAGGTCTAATAGGTTATTTATAAATCATCCCATACAAAATAGACCCTAGTGGCAAGTGATTGGCTCCAAAAGCTCAAATGGAGTCGTCTTCTGCTGGACCTTTAGAAGCCCATTCTCTGTGACAGAACCTGGGCCTATTGGAGGATGAAATGGTGGTCCAGTCCGACCCTGTTTCCGAGGATAGGAACGTTGGCATTCATGCAGTCATTCTTTTCTGCTCGAAAAGGAACCTCAGATTCTGAAATTCCATGCACACCCTTTACTAGATTACTTGATAATTGACTTCAAGGTTGGGAATGAAGCACAGCATTGTCTTGAATGTGAGCTCTGGTGTTTTAAATATCAGTCAAAATGTGACTAGTGAAAGAAGTTGACTTTTTGAAGACAAAACAAAACACATTTAGCAAATTGATGTCTTTCCAAGCAGAAAGGTCGTACTTAGTGAGACAATTCTACCGTGAATCTTTTTAATGGTTTCTTTAGTCCCATCATTGAACGACTTGAGAAGAAGTATTTTATAAGCAGACCCTGATCAGATGTAAATAAACCTGATTCAAAATAAATACTTGAAATTGTGGAGCAGTATGCAAATTGTGAATAAAATTCACAAATAAATGTTTGTGATATTGGTAGGAAGTTATTTTTGTGCACCATTAACATCAAAGATTTATTTACGTATACATAGGATACATAGTAGTTATATGCTTAACACGGTTGAAAAAAAACCTATGTCCATCAAGTTCAAGTAGTGGAGTGGAGAGGACATCGGTGAAAGGAATGGCAGGGTAAATCTTAGAAGTCTTGACCTGGACTACAAAATAGCTGCTATCATTTTGCATTTTCAAGGAGTTGTACCAGAATAAAAAATTATCACCTATCCACAGGATAAGTGATCATTTTCTGATAGCTGTGGTCCCCACTGCTGGTACCTCCAACAATCATTAGAATGGCAGTCCAAAACCTCCGCTACCACTTCACTACTTGACCGCTCTGAGGAGGACATTGAAAGTAGCGGCGGTCAAGCAAGCCCCATGCCGCTACATTCAAAGTCTATGGATATAATGAAAACAGCAGAATACAGTACTTAACTGTTTCCGTCACTCTCATAGATATTGACCACCACTCCATTCCAGCCCCTTTCCCTGCAGGAGGTGTAGTGAGGAGGATCTGGGGGTTCGGTACTACCGTTCTCACGATCGCTGGGGCCCCACGTGATCAGACAATTATCACCTATCTTTTGGATAGGTGATAATTCTTGATTCTGGGAATACCCCGTTAGGTTTTAGTAATGTCAACAGTTCCTAATAAATTGATATGCAAGGAACAATGTTGAAGGCTCCACAGTAGAGGTGAATACATTTTCATAAAGGATCTATATGAGGGAAATACAACTCTGTAATACAAAACCTGCCTATAGCTAAAACAGCTATATTTAAAGAGTATATGTGCTCATGAAGTGGTTATTAGAAAAAAAAACACTGGCATTTGTTTGTGGTATTATAAGATTTCACAATGATTTCAAGAGTAATTGTACTATTTTAGAAAAACATTTGGGTTTACACCCTCCCCTTCCCAAAACCACTACATTTAGTCCTGTGAACTATGTTTTCAACAACTAAAGGTTAACTCATGTGGACATTAAGACATATGGACATCATGTAGGTGGGTATAAAGTTCAGGATATCACTTAATGAGCAATAGTAGAGAGAAACTACAAAAAAAGGGGCTCCCGATTTGGAGGACTCAGTGCTACCAAATATTACACATTGGCCCATTAATATAAAAGGAGATCATGTAATACAACATTTCCCACACAGCTCAATAGCAATATCTTCCCCAAGATATATCATGACATAATTTGTAGGATGAATTAAAATTTGGTTTAATAATTATATCAATAGATATCTGTACTAGATTGTTTAAAGAGGACCAGTGATCTTTCCTGATATGTCTGTTTTAGCAAATAACTGTTTTTTCCTTGAAATAATTCTGTAGCATCTTTTCTCTACATTGTGCCGCCCCTCTGTTATTTTTCCTAGAACTGTGTAGCGTCCACGGCCGCTGACCGTAGGGATTACTCACCCCCAACGGCCGCAGCCATGGATCTGTGAGCGCTGGCCCGCATCTCCTCCCAAGGAGACACCAGCGCTCACTTCCGATTCCGTTCTGCAGTCTTCCAGAGGGTGCGCACACACACTCGTGCCCGGCCTTAAGGGGCCAGCGCGCACATGAAAATAATCATCAAATAACCCATGATCACTCTGGACTTTAAAAAGGGCTCTGCCTTTTCACTCATTGCCTGAGCATTGTTGTGTTTACCCTGTGTTAGTCTTGCAAATAGTGCCTTAGTGTTATCCTGTTCCCAGTGTTCCCCTGTCTTGCTACCTGTATCCTGTATCCCGTGCTACCTTTGTTCCTGTGCCTTAGAAATTTGGAGTCTTGTTGTGCCCCATGGTCATGCCTGCTGTGTTATACCATGCCTGGTGTCTGCTGCCAAGATCCCGTCTGTGTTGAACTTCCATTACTGTCTGAACGACTACAGGTACCCTTGTGCTTGGACTATATCTATACATTGACTTGGTACAATGTTTGGCCAGATGCTATCCCGCTATGGTGGTACGACCCAGTGGGTCCACATACCCACAGATCGTGACAAACTGTATTAATAAATTGACTATTGGTGTTACCAGTTGGGGCGTGTCCCTTCACAGACTCACGCTTTCAGCACTGATTAGACAGTGTCAGACTGTGTAGGGACACACCCGCAACTGGTATGACCCAGTTGTCATTTTTTTTAATACATTTCTAGGAGGAATAACAAAGGGGCGGCAAAACACAGCATTCTAAGAAAAGGTGCTCTGGAATTGTTATTTCATGGAAAATATGGATGTAGCCATCTTTATCTTGACTCTGATAACTTGCTGCAGCGTGATATCACACAACAAAAGCCATTGAAAAGTAATTGAAAAAGTCAAGATAAAGGATCTTGCCAATGTGTATTTAATGCGTTAAAAGTCAAGATAAAGATGGCTACATCTGTACAAGTATTTACTAAAATATCAGGAGAGGTGATAGCTCCGCTTTAAGGTGAGCTGTTGATTCTGGAATTTATTCTGATCAGAGCCAATTGGTATCTACCATCTTTCTCTGGATCAACACAGCATTAAAAAAGATTTGAACTTTGGCATCTGTTCAACCCTGCTGTGTAACTATGAATACACAAGGTATACCTAATAGCTTTGTCAGTTGGTTTTGTTGCTTTGTGAGCTTTATTTCCATGGAGTAATATGCTGCAGTGGCTACACACACATACGCCCTACAGATATTTTTTTCGGATACATGTCAGAGAATGAGTCATTATCCGTGTGCACTATATTCAATAAATCATTAGTGTTTGGTTGATTAACAGCAGACATAAATAAAGTGTGTTATGAAGTCAGTGACAGTGGCGGCAGGCCAGACTTGCCTTAGAAATAAAGAAGACATAGTAAGAGTGGGATGAACCCGGTCAGATAATATCAATGATGACGAAAGGTTCAGATTAGAATTTATTAGTCACCAGTGAGAATCAATCACTTTTTAGTTGACATTCGGTAGTTAGTTTTGGGCATTCTCCAAGCGGGAGTCAATGTTGGCAGAAGTAGTCTGTCACTTATCCAGATACTTTTGTAGTGTGTGATAGATACATACTCATTAATATAAAATTAGTACATTCACTGTGATGCAGAGTGGCCATTATTTTTTCATGCTCCCACTGTCTATTTTATGGATTGTGTCAACGATGACCTTTTTAGCAGGGAGTCCATATAGACTTTCCATTGGATAATATTTTGCCGCATATATCTGCATTTGCTAGGACAGACACAGTTGATAAATTTACAGAGAGACGAGGTGGGGTATAGGTGGTAACATGAGTAGTCAACTTTTTTAATAATGAAGTGCAATGGTGCTATAACATAAGCAAATTGCAGGGATTAGCTGTGGTGGAGGAAAAATGGTAAATCAAGTGTAGTGACACTTTTGCTTATATAATTCCAACCCAAAGTCTGTAAAGGAGAATATTAAAGGTGTTTTCCAGTCCCTAAAAATTGATGGCCTATCCGCAGTAAAGGCCATCAATAGCTGATCGCTCGGGGTCCGACTGCCGGGACACCCGCCGATCAGCTGTTTTGAAGGAGCCGCAGTGCTCATAAGAGCGCTGTTTCCCCTTCATTCTGGTCACTGCTCATATTGGGATTTGCAGACAGAGCAGTAGCGGCGGTTCACAGTATTGGAGCCTTCTCTAATTCACTTCAATGGGAGAAGGCTGTAATATTGTGAATCGCCGGTACTGCTGTGTCGGCAATTCACAATATGAGCAGTGACCGGAATGAAGGGAAAACAGTGCTCGTAGAAGCGCACCGACCTCTTCAAAACAGCTGATCGGTGGCGGGCCTTCAGTCGGACCCCGAGCGATCAGCTATTGATGGTCCATCCTGAGGATAGGCCATCAATTTTTAGGGACTGGAAAACCCATTTAAATGCTATGTACACCTTTGGATGGATTTTTTTTTGTAATAAATCAATGTATTTTTTGTTGTTTATTTTACTTTTATTAAAGATGTGATCGATATTAGGAGGATCCTATGTGTCAGAGGCATCGCAGGACCCGCTCTCAGCTGAGCCGTCACTTCAGCTGAACTGACAGAATCGGCTGAGAAAGTAGGATACATCTTCTATGTATACAGAATACATAGAAGCTGTAGCGTAAAAAGAGAAAAACACAAAACACATTGATTTAATAAAAGAAAATTCCATTCAACGGTGTGCATAGCCTTTAAGGTATACATGTAGAGTTGTAGTTAGTTTCTTCTTCAACTTGAGATTTAGTTTGCGGCCCTATACTTGCCTCCATGCAGAGTACCTTGTTGGCATATGCCCACACCCTAGCACCCAGAGCACACGCCCAGCCAGCTCCTATGATCCACCTAACAGGCCTCATCTGCCAATTCAAGTATTTTCTAGAAGGACTTGTAAGCCTAACACCTTCTACGGGCCCTTTTGGGTTTCCAAACATTTTATTTTTAAAAAAAATTTATGTTTCATTACCGATCAGCACTGGAGTTCTGGGTCAACTATATCACCTGTAGAGATGTAGCAGAACTCATTTTGTCATTGAACTGTTTCTTCTGTGCACTGTAGTTTAGTTGTTTACTGATTTATATAACACATCATGATATTACTATGTGTCAATAGCAAATTCAACTCATCTGTAGATTTAAAAGTAAATCCCCTGATACTTTGCGATTTCGCCACCTTCTGACTCCTCTATCTATATGTTAGAGGCATGGAATTGGCTGCATGAGACTCACATTCAATTCGAGATGGGGAACTGTTCAATGGAAATGTTGTACACATTGTGGAGTCCAGTCATGGGGATCAGTAATTGACCCCCAATAATTTAAGTAAAATTTGAAAACTGTTCCCTACTCTATGTAGAATATGAAATGATTGTTTACAAGAATGTATAATTTCGTATCATGAAAATAGCATTTATATTTTTCCTGCTATACCTAAACTCTTCTCCGTTTTTTGCAATATTTTATGGTAACAGTTTCATTGTTGACATAAGTGCTGGTAAGACTTAAAGTATCTGCAATAGTAAATTGCATAAACCTTGTTTCATTTTCCTTTCGGCAAATAACTCAATAAATTATTTGATATTGCATAATAAGGAAGAAGTGACAATAAAAATGCTAAAGCAGCATCTAAAGCCATTTATGTTGCCATAGACAATATATAGCCTATAAAGCCGTGTTATGCATGAATGACTATTCAGCACTGGCTAATAGGTATTTGTCTGGAGTACAGAGAACAACCATTTCTGAGGCTGTAAATAAATCTCACCAAGATGGTGGACTCAGTAAACAGGAATTAAATCATTCATAGTATTATACTGTATATAGGAGAATAAGAATCGATGAACTGACTGCACAGCTCAATACTTATCAATTATTTGTGAAAAAAATTGTTCTATTTATACGTGGAATATATACATAATAGGTGTAGTTGGGCCTTCAATATTCTGTTTGCTACCCTAGCTCTGCATCTAAATACACTGGCCAAGGTAGAGTGACTTCGTGGCCCGTGGCACCCACACCTGTCGTACGTACCCTACTAGCCCCCTAGCTATCCCTTGGTGAATAGAATGTAGGCCTATCAGTTTTACATAAAAGATCATTTGAAATAAAAACAAAATACAAAAATACTGACTAAAAATTTGATTGGCCTCCCAATTATCTGTCTGAATTTTTTTTTTACTATCGCATCATTTACTTACTCTTATCCTGTGAAAGTCTATACATATCGTAAATGCAGCTTCATGGGGTCCAAGAAAGGTCCAAAAAGGGTTGGCTACAGCTTAGATTGGCCTCACTCCATTTCTACATGGACAGTATGATTCTGCGGATAACTTTCCCTCTCTATATGGCAGACCTTGAAAAAGAAGGGAAGTATAATATAGTATAATTATACACTACCGTTCAAAAGTTTAGGGTCACTTAGAAATTTCCTTATTTTTGCAAGAAAAGCAGAGTTTTTTTCAATGACGATAACATTAAATTAATCAGAAATACACTCTATACATTGTTAATGTGCTAAATGACTATTCTAGTTGCAAACATCTGTTTTTTAATGCAATATCTACATAGGTGTATAGAGGCCTATTTCTAGCAACCATCACTCCAGTGTTCTAATGGTACATTGTGTTTGCTAACTGTGTTAGAAGGCTAATGGATGATTAGAAAACCCTTGAAAACCCTTGTGCAATTATGTTAGCACCGCTGTAAACAGTATTGCTGTTTAGAGGAGCTATAAAACTGACCTTCCTTTCAGCTAGTTGAGAATCTGGAGCATTACATTTGTGGGTTTGATTAAACTCTCAAAATGGCTAGAAAAAGAGAGCTTTCATGTGAAACTCGACAGTCTATTCTTGTTCTTAGAAATGAAGGCTATTCCATGCGAGAAATTGCCAAGAAACTGAAGATTTCCTACAACGGTGTGTACTACTCCCTTCAGAGGACAGCACAAACAGGCTCTAACCAGAGTAGAAAAAGAAGTGCGAGGCCCCGCTGCACAACTGAGCAACAAGACAAGTACATTAGAGTCTCTAGTTTGAGAAATAGACGCCTCACAGGTCAATAACTGGCAGGTTCATTAAATAGTACCCGCAAAACTCCAGTATCAACGTCTACAGTGAAGAGGCGACTCCGGGATGCTGGCCTTCAGGGCAGAGTGGCAAAGAAAAAGCCATATATGAGACTGGCTAATAAAAGGAAAAGATTAATAT
This sequence comes from Rhinoderma darwinii, assembly GCF_050947455.1. Lineage (NCBI taxonomy): Eukaryota > Metazoa > Chordata > Amphibia > Anura > Rhinodermatidae > Rhinoderma > Rhinoderma darwinii. The sequence goes on from NC_134690.1 coordinate 376,411,559, forward strand.
GGGCAAAAGCACACAGACATTGGACAGAGGAAGATTGGAAAAAAGAGTTATGGACAGACGAATCGAAGTTTGATGTGTTTGGATCACACAGAAGAACATTTGTGAGACGCAGAACAACTGAAAAGATGCTGGAAGAGTGCCTGATGCCATCTGTCAAGCATGGTGGAGGTAATGTGATGGTCTGGGGCTGCTTTGGTGCTGCTAAAGTGGGAGATTTGTACAAGGTAAAAGGGATTTTGAATAAGGAAGGCCATCACTCCATTTTGCAATGCCATGCCATACCCTGTGGACAGCGCTTGATTGGAGCCAATTTCATCCTACAACAGGACAATGACCCAAAGCACACCTCCAAATGATGCAAGAACTATTTAGGGAAGAAGCAGGCAGCTGGTAGTCTATCTGTAATGGAGTGGCCAGCGCAGTCACTAGATCTCAACCCCATAGAGCTGTTGTGGGAGCAGCTTGACCGTATGGTACGCAAGAAGTGCCCATCAAGCCAATCCAACTTGTGGGAGGGGCTTCTGGAAGCATGGGGTGAAATTTCTCCTGATTACCTCAGCAAATTAACAGCTAGAATGCCAAAGGTCTGCAATGCTGTAATTGCTGCAAATGGAGCATTCTTTGACGAAAGCAAAGTTTGAAGGAGAAAATTATTATTTCAAATAAAAATCATTATTTCTAACCTTGTCAATGTCTTGACTATATTTTCTAGTAATTTTGCAACTCATTTGATAAATATAAGTGTGAGTTTTCATGGAAAACACAAAATTGTCTGGGTGCCCCTAAACTTTTGAACGGCAGTGTAAGTTCACATGGTTTACTCCTATACTGAAAAAACAATAACATACAGATAGGGGGTTTAGATTGTGAGCCCCACTGGGGACAGTGAGTGATGACAGCGCTGCGCAGTATGTTGGCGCTATAAAAATAAATAAACAATGGTTATACATCACTTCTCTCCGAAAAGTAAATAGAGAGATGGAAGGACAAACAATCTCAAAGTCTAAGGATGTGCTATGGTGGCATGAACTAGCCCCAGTGGGACCTTATCTCCAGCATGTACGTCTCTCTGAGATACCAAGTACATGTATTGGATATTAACTTCAGATTTGTGACTAGCCGATATAAAAAACATCCGATATATATATATATATATATATATATATATATATATACATATACATACATAAATATATATGTATGTCAAGTTATAGTATAGATAGGCAGACACTCTATAGCTGGCATTCTTATGTAAGTCAAGGATATTTCGGGGGATTATTGAGGGATGTTCCCTAGTATTACATATGAATTCAGTACTATGTATGGTGCCTGGGCATGGGACAGTAGTACAGAGGTATTCTACATTTCTTCACAATATGGCACCAAATTTTTTTGAGAGAGAGAATAAAACCTCTGTGTGCCTCCGTATTAAATTTGGAGTATATCAAAGTGCACTATGAATTTCAATGGGCACCTTTCTATTGTTCCAGGACTTGTACAGCGCTATAATACGACTATATGCATGAAGCCTTATTGTCTTTTCTACTGCTCAATAACATTTTTGCAAAGTATATTTTATATTCGTTCTCATTACAAAAATTCTTTATTTACTCTGTTAAGAAAAATAATGGTAGAGTAAATCCCCTCTTTGCATGTAATCATATATCCCCACTTAAGATACTTGAGACCTATGAGGGTGTGAGAGTCCTCCTTATTAGGTTTTATTTCCCAATGAGGTTCATCTTCTCTCTTTGATTATCAAAAAAAAAGTGTGTTGGAGAGAGAACACGGCGCATCCTGCTGAATGTCACTATTATTTGCTAATTAATGTGAATGAGCTGTTAGTCTGTTTTAATTAGCACTTTCAATTTTTTTTCATTTTCTCGCTGACATGAGGTTTTTTTTTTCATAATGCAGACCAGTTTAGAGTGAAGTGAATGGAGGTTATTACTTACAATGTAGAATGTAACCCAATTCATACTCATCATCTCTTGTACTGTTTTTTGGCACATTTAAGCTGCTTTTCTCTTACACTGAGACGATGTGCTCCAGTTTATATAATAGAAATAGATTTGTAAGTCTATTAAAGTATAAGTGTTTACTGGTCTTGTATACTGCCGCATTTAAGCTCACAACAACCATGTAATTCCATGCTATGGCACACTGAGAATTCTATGGCACACTGAGAATTCTATGGCACACTGAGAATTCTATGGCACACTGAGAATTCTATGGCACACTGAGAATTCTATGGCACACTGAGAATTCTATGGCACACTGAGAATTCTATGGCACACTGAGAATTCTATGGCACACTGGGAATTCTATGGCACACTGAGAATTCTATGGCACACTGAGAATTCTATGGCACACTGAGAATTCTATGGCACACTGAGAATTCTATGGCACACTGGGAATTCTATGGCACACTGAGAATTCTATGGCACACTGAGAATTCTATGGCACACTGGGAATTCTATGGCACACTTGGAATTCTATGGCACACTGAGAATTCTATGGCACACTGAGAATTCTATGGCACACTTGGAATTCTATGGCACACTGAGAATTCTATGGCACACTGAGAATTCTATGGCACACTGAGAATTCTATGGCACACTGAGAATTCTTTGAATCCTTGAATTTTTCCCTTTATACCTCATTCATGGAGATAATTGTTAAGAGCATACGCTGAAAAAAAAATAATATCATTATTAACTGTAAAGTCTTGAAATGTCATTTTCTATCATATTATTAAACATTCTTTTCATTAGTTTTTTATTTATATTAATT